>NC_045792.1:28478325-28778325 GCF_009873245.2 Balaenoptera musculus
TGCATATTACTATTGAACCATGGGACTGAGTTTATAGAACTCTAAATAGGGTAGAAATTTTCCTTATAATAACCTACCGCAAATTAAACACACTTTTAAATCATTTATTCACCTTTTCTCCCCAAATGCTCATGAAACACTCAAATAAGGAAGAGTTTTATTCAACTTCTATTTTCACTGAGGACTTTAACTTAACTTTGGATAAGTAGATTTTGTTGTCTCTAGCTATTCTGAACACATTTTTGCTGCTGTTTGTTTTGTTTTCTTAAATGTCATTTGAAAAGTTTATTAAAATATCCTTCAAATTTCAAATTTCAATATAATAAGTTAGTTTGTAATTATCTTACTGTGATTTTTTTAAATAGCTATAGCATATTACCATTTATTTTTAATCTATTTAGGCATAATTTATATTTTAAATGCCTCCATTTTAAGTATATAGTTCAATGAGTTTTGAAAAATGTATACACCGGTGTAAACCACTGCAAAATGAAGATATATAACATTTCCATCACCATAAAATGCCCCCTCAGATCTGCAATTAACCCACTAACTTCAGCCATAGGTAATCACTGATACGTTTTCTGTCACCATAGATTAATTTTGCCACTTTAGAATTGTGTATAAATGGAATCACAGAATAAATGTCTTTTTGTGACAACTTCTTTGTCATAGAATAATGATTTTGAGATTCATTCATGTTGTGGCATGCATTTATTTATTTATCACTGAGTAGTATTTAATTGAATGGATATGCTCCATTTTGTTTATCTACTCATTTGTTGCTAGTCATTTAGATTATTTCAAGGTTTTGGCAATCAGTAATAAAGCTATTATTAACATTCATGTGCAAGTCTTTCTGTAGATAAGTGTTTTCATTCTTCGGGTAAATATCTAGGAATGGTGTTGCTAGATCAAAATGTAAGTGTTTACCTTTGTAAGATATTGTCAACTGCTTTCCTAAGAGTTTGTAACACCAGTAATACCTGAAAATTCCCGTTGCTCAACATCCTCTCCAACATCACCAATCTATTTAAGGTTATCCATTCTAATGTGTATATAGTGGTATCTCATTGTGTTTTTAATTTGCAATTCTCTGATGACTAATGAAGTTGAACTACTTATAATTGGTTTCTCGTCCATGAGTATATCTTACTTTGTGAAGAGTCTGTTCATTTATACCCATTTTTATTTAATTGGGTTCCTGGCCTTTTTATTGTTAAGTTGTATAGATTTGTTAGAATTCTGGCTTATGTTTTATGAAGAGGTTATCCTACTCTGTGGTTTTTCATTCCATTTTCTTAACAGTAGATTCCAAACAGGAGGAATTTTTATTTTTGATGAAGCACAATTTAACATGTTTTCTCTTATGCTTCATGATTTGGAAACTTATATAGGAAATTGTTGCCTAATCCAAAGTTACAATGATTTTCTTCTAAGTGTTCTGCTAGAAGATTTATAGTTTTAGGTTTTACATTTAGGGATATGATCCATTTAAATTTAATATTAGTAATGATGTGCGGTAGGGGTTGGGAATCATTTTGTATATGAATATTCAGTTACTTTAGGATCAGTTGTTTGACAGAAAATCATATACCTACTGAATGACCTCATAATATTTGTCAAATATCAATTGAGCAGCTGCTGGGGGAGTAAAAGTTTGGCTGAACTTTTCCCAGCAAAACAATAATTTTAACTAGTGAAAATTATAAAAAACAATCAATCATTAAAATCTTTGGAAATTGTCCTCAGGGCATATAGTCAGTGGAGAAATAGTCATTCAAAAAAGCCTACTAGAGGAGACCTTCAAGATGGTAGAGGAGTAAGACGTGGAGATCAACTTCCTCCCCACAAATACATCAAAAATACATCTAGGGCTTCCCTGGTGGCACAGTGGTTGAGGGTCTGCCTGCTGATGCAGGGGACGTGGGTTCGAGCCCTGGTCTGGGAGAATCCCACATGCCGTGGAGCAACTGGGCCCATGGGCCACAACCACTGAGCCTGCGCATCTGGAGCCTGTGCTCTGCAACAAGAGAGGCCACGGTAGTGAGAGGCCTACGCACCGCGATGAAGAGTGGTCCTTGCTTGCCGCAACTGGAGAAAGCCCTTGCACAGAAACGAAGACCCAACACAGCCAAAAATAAATAAATAAAGAAATAATTATTTTTAAAAAAATACATCTACATGCAGAACAATTCCTACAGAACACCTACTGAACACTGGCAGAAGACCTCAGATTTCCCCAAAGGCAAGAAAATCCCCACATACCTGGGTAGGGTAAAGAAAAAGGAAAAAACAGAGAAAAAAGAATAAGGACAGGACCTGCACCTATGGGAGGGAGCTGTGAAGGAGGAAAAGTTTCCACACACTAGGAAAGCCCTTCACTGGTGGAGACGGGGGGTGGGTGGGGGGAAATTTTGCAGCCATGGAGAATAGCACAGCAGCAAGGGCACCCAGGGCAAAGCGGAGAAATTCCCGCACAGGGGATCAGTGCCAACCAGCACTCACCAGCCTGAGAGGCTTGTCTGCTCACCTGCTCATCCACTGGGATGGGTGGGGGCTGGGAGCTGAGGCTTGGTCTTCGTAGATCAGACCCCAGGGAGAGGACTGGGGTTCGCTGCGTGAAGACAGCCTGAGGGGGCTAGTTCACCACAGCTAGCCGGGAGGGAGTCCAGGAAAAAGTCTGGACCTGCCTAAGAGGCAAGAGACCATTTTATCGGGGTGTGCGAAGAGAGGGGATTCCTTCCTTGTCTTCCCACAGAAGGCAGAGCACCGCCTAAACAAGCTCCAGAGACGGGCGTGAGCCATGGCTATCAGCTCAGACCCCAGAGATGGGTATAAAACACTAATGCTGCTGCTGCTGCAGCCACCAAGAATCCTGTGTGCAAGAGCAGGTCACTATCCACACCCACTCCGGGAGCCTGTGCAACACTCCACTGCAAGGGTCCCGTGATCCAGGGACAAATTCCCCAGGAGAACACATGGCGCACCTCAGGCTCTTGCAACATCATGCCAGCCTCTGCCATTACAGACTTGCCCTGCATTCCAATTATAACTACAGTACCCCTCCCTCTCCCCGCAGCGTGAGTGAGCCAGAGCCCCCTAATAAGCGACTGCTTTAACCTCATGTCTGTGCAGGAACAGATGCCTGAGAGAGACCTACACACAGAGGTGGGGCCAAAACCAAAGCTGAACCCCAGGAGCTGTGCGAACAAAGAAGAGAAAGGGAAATTTTTCCATGCAGCCTCAGGAGTGGCAGATTAAATCCCCACAATCAATGTGATGTACCCTGCATCTGTGGAATACCTGAATAGAGTTTGCTGTCTGTGACTGATTTGTATATGATTTTTATGTTTATCTTAGTATAGTTTTTACCACTTGTTATCATTGGTAGATTTGTTTACTGGTTTGCTTGCTCTCTTCTATTTTTTTTTATTTTAACAATTTTTTTATTTATTGTTACTTAAAAATTTTTTTTTCCTTTCTTTTTTTCTCCCTTTTCTTCTGAGCCATGTGGCTGACAGAGTCTTGGTGCACCGGGCTGGAGTCAGGCCTGAGCTTCTGAGGTGGGAGAGCCAAATTCAGGACTTTGGACCACCAGAGACTTTTTGGCCCCACATAATATCAATTGGCAGGAGCTCTACCAGAAATCTCCAACTCAACGATAAGACCCAGCTGCACCCAATGGCCAGCAACCTCCAGTGCTGGATGCCCCATGCCAAACAACTAGCAAGACAGGAACACTACACCACCCACTAGCAGAGAGGGTTCATAGATGCCCCAAAACACACCACTGGATGTGGGCCTACCCACCAGAAAGACAATTTCCAGCCCCCCCCACTAGAACACAAACACCAGTCGCCTCTACCAGGCAGCCTACACAACCCACTGAACCAACAGCACCCACTGGGGGCAGACACCAAAAATAAAGGGAAGCATAAACCTACAGCTTGTAAAAAGGAGACCCCAAACACAGTAAGTTAAACAAAATGAGAAGACAGAGAAATATGCAGCAGATGAAGGAGCAAGGTAAAAACCCACCACACCAAAAAAATGAAGATGAAATAGAGAGTCTACCTGAAAAATAATTCAGAGTAATGATAGTAAAGATAATCCTAAATTTTGGAAATAGAATGGAGAAAATACAAGAAACATTTAACAAGGATCTAAAAGAACTAAAGAGCAAACAAACAATGATGAACAACAAAATAAATGAAATTAAGAATACTCTAGAAGGAATCAACTGCAGAATAACTGAGGCAGAAAATGGACAAGTGACCTGGAAGATAAAATAGTGGAAATACGTACAGCAGAGCACAATAAAGAAAAAAGAATGAAAAGAATTAAGGACAGTCTTAGAGACTTCTGGGACAACATTAAACACACTATCATCGAATTATAGGAGTCCCAGAAGAAGAAGAGGAGGAGAAAGGGACTGAGAAAATATTTGAAGAGATTATAGTTGAAAACTTCCCTAACACGGGAAAGGAAATAGTCAATCAAGTCCAGGAAGCACAGAGAGTCCCATACAGAAAAACCCAAGGAGAAACTTGACAAGACACATATTAATCAAACTATTAAAAATTAAATATAAAGAACAAATATTAAAAGCAGCAAGGAAAAAACAAAAAATAACATACAAGGGAATCCCCATAAGGTTAACAGCTGATCTTTCAGCAGAAACTCTGCAATCCAGAAGGGAGTGGCAGAACATATTGAAAGTGAAAAAGGGAAAAACCTACAACCAAGATTACTCTACCCAGCAAGGATCTCATTCAGATTCGACAGAGAAATTAAAACTTTTACAGACAAGCAAAACCTAAGAGAATTCAGCACCACCAAAACAGCTTTACAACAAATGCTAAAGGAACTTCTCTAGGCAGAAAACACAAGAGAAGGAAAAGACCTACAATGACAAATCCAAAACAATTAAAAAAACGGTAATAGGAACATACATGTCAATAATGACCTTAAATGAAAATGGATTAAATGCTCCAACCAAAAGACATAGACTGGCTGAATGGATACAAAAACAGGACCCATATATATGTTGTCTACAAGAAACCCACTTCAGACCTATGGACACATACAGACTGAAAGTAAAGGGATGGAAAAAGATATTACATGCAAATGGAAATCAAAAGAAAGTTGAAGTAGCAATTCTCATATCAGACAAAATAGACTTTAAAATAAAGACTATTACAAGAGACAAAGAAGGACACTACATAATGATCAAAGGATCAATACAAGAAGAAGATATAACAATTGTAAATATTTATGCACCCAGCTTAGGAGCACATCAATACATAAGGCAAACGCTAACAGCCATAAAAGGGGAAATCAACAGTAACACAATCATAGTAGGGGACTTTAACACCCCACTTTCACCAAGGGACAGATCATCCAAAATGAAAATAAATAAGGACACACAAACTTTAAATGGCACATTAAACAAGATGGACTTAATTGATATTCATAGGACATTCCATCCAAAAACAACAGAATACACTTTCTTCTCTAGTGTTCATGGAACATTCTCCAGGATAGATCATATCTTGGGTCACAAATCAAGTCTTGGTAAATTTAAGAAAATTGAAATGGTATCAAGTATCTTGTCCGACCACAACGATATGAGACTAGATATCAATTACAGGCAAAAAACTGTAAAAAACTACAAACACATGGAGGCTAAATGATACGCTATTAAATAGCCAAGAGATCACTGAAGAAATCAAAGATGAAATAAAAAAATACCTCGAAACAAATGACAATGAAAACACGATGACCTAAAACCTATGGGATGCAGGAAAAGCAATTCTAAGATGGAAGTTAATAGCAATACAATCCTACCTCAAGAAACAAGAAAAATTTCAAATAAACAACCTAACCTTACACGTAAAGCAATTAGAGAAAGAAGAACAAAAAACCCAAATTTAGCAGAAGAAAAGAAATCATAAAGATCAGATCATAAATAAATGAAAAAGAAATGAAGGAAACAATAGCAAAGATCAATAAAAATAAAAGCTGGTTCTTTGAGAAGATAAACAAAATTGATAAACCATTAGCCAGACTCATCAAGAAAAAAAAGGGAGAAGACTCAAATCAACAGAATTAGAAATGAAGAAGGAGAAGTAACAACTGACACTGTAGAAATACAAAGGATCATGAGAGATTACTACAAGCAACTATATGCCAATAAAATGGACAACCTGGAAGAAATGGACAAATTCTTATAAAAACACAACCTTCCGAGACTGAGCCAGGAAGAAGTAGAAAATATAAACAGACCAATCACAAGCACTGAAATTGAAGCTGTGATTTAAAATCTTCTAACAAACAACAGCCCAGGACCAGATGGCTTCACAGGCAAATTCTGTCAAACATTTAGAGAAGAGCTAACACCTATCCTTCTCAAACTCTTCTGAAGTATAGCAAAGCAAGGAACACTCACAAACTCATTCTACGAGGGCACCATCACCCAGATACCAAAACCAGACAAAGATGTCACAAGAAAAGAAAACTACAGGCCAATATCACTGATGAACATAGATGCAAAAATGCTCAACAAAGTACTAGGAAACAGAATCCAACAGCACATTAAAATTATCATACACCATGATCAAGTGGGGTTTATCCCAGGAATGCAAGGATTCTTCAATATAGGCAAATCAATCAATGTGATAAACCATATTAACAAATTGAAGGATAAAAACCATATGATCATCTCAATAGATGCAGAAAAAGCTTTCAACAAAATTCAACAGAGATTTATGATAAAAACTCTCCAGAAAGTAGGCATAGAGGGATCTTACCTCAACAAAATAAAGGCCATATATGACAAACCCACAGCCAACATCATTCTCAATGGTGAAAAACTGAAAGCATTTCCTCTAAGATCGGGAGCAAGACAAGGATGTCCACTCCTGCAACTATTATTCAACATAGTATTGGAAGTTCTAGCCACAGCAATCAGAGAAGAAAAAGAAATAAAAGAATCCAAATCAGGAAAGAAGAAGTAAAACTGTCACTGTTTGCAGATGACATGATACGATACATAGAGAATCCTAACGATGCTACCAGAAAACTACGATCAATGAATTTGGTAAATTAGCAAGATACAATATTAATGCACAGATAGCTCTTGCATTCCTATACACTAATGAGGAAAAATCTGAAAGAGAAATTAAGGAAACACTCCCACTTACCATTGCAACAGAAAGAATAACATACCTAGGAATAAACCTACCTAAGGAGACAAAAGACCTGTATGCAGAAAATTATAAGACACTGATGAAAGAAATTAAAGATGATACAAACAGATGGAGAGATATACCACGTTCTTGGACTGGAAGAATCATCATTGTGTAAATGACTATACTACCCAATGTAATCTACAGATTCAGTGCAATCCCTATCAAACTACCAATGGTGTTTTTCACAGAACTAGAACAAAAAATTTCACAACTTGTATGGAAACAGAAAAGACAGCAAAAAACCAAATCTACCTTGAGAAATAAAAATGGAGCTGCAAGAATGAGGCTCCCTGACTTCAGACTATACTACAAAGCTACAGTAATGAAGACAATATGGTACTGCCACAAAAATAGAAATATAGATCAATGGAATGGGATAGAAAGCCCAGAGATAAATCCATGCATTTATGGTCACCTTATCTTTGATAAAGGAGGCAAGAATATATAATGGAGAAAAGACAGCCTCTTCAATAAGTGGCGCTGGGAAAACTGGACAGCTACATGTGAAAGAATGAATTTAGAACACTCCCTAACACTGTATACAAAAATAAGCTCAAAATGGATTAAAGACTTAAATGTAAAGCCAGAAACTATAAAACTCTTACAGGAAAACAAAGGCAGAACACTCTGTGACAAAAATCACAGCAAGATCTTTTTTGACCCACCTCCTAGAGAAATGGAAATAAAAACAAAAATAAAAAAATGGGACATGTGAAACTTAAAAGGTTTTGCACAGCACAGGAAACCATAAACAAGATGAAAAGACAACCCTCAGAATGGGAGAAAATATTTGCAAATGAAGCAACTGACAAAGGATTAACCTCCAAAATACACAGGCAGTACATGTAGCTCAATATCAAAAAAACAAACAACCCAATCCAAAAATGGGCAGAAGACCTAAATAGACATTTCTCCGAAGAAGATATACAGATTGTCAACAAACACATGAATGGATGCTCAACATCACTAATCATTAGAAAAATGCAAATCAAAACCACAATGAGGTATCACCTCACACCGGTCAGAATGATCATCAAAAAATCTACAGACAATAAATGCTGGAGACAGTGTGGAGAAAAGGGAACCCTCTTGCACTGTTGGTGGGAATGTAAATTGATACAGCCACTATGGAGAACAGTATGGATGTTCCTTAAAAAACTGAAAATAGAACTACCATATGACCCAGAAATCCAACTACTGGGCATATACCCCGAGAAAACCATAATTCAAAAACAGACATGTACCACAATGTTTGTCGCAGCACTATTTACAACAGCCAGGACATGGAAGCAACCTAAGTGTCCATTGACAGATGAATGGATAAATAAGATGTGGCACATATATGCAATGGAATATTACTCGGCCATAAAAAGAAATGAAATTGAGTTATTTGTAATGAGGTGGATGTACCTAGAATTTGTCATACAGTGAAGTAAGTCAGAAAGTGAAAAACAAATACTGTATGCTAACACATATACATGGAATCTTAAAAAAAATGGTTCTGAACAACCTAGGGACAGGACAGGAATAAAGCTGCAGATGTAGAGAATGGACTTGAGGACACTGAGAGAGGGGAGGGTAAGCTGGGACGAAGTGAGAGAGCGGCGTGGACATATGTACACTACCAAATGTAAAATAGAGAGCTAGTGGGAAGCAGCTGCATAGCACAGGGAGATCAGCTCGGTGCTTTGTGACCACCTAGAGGGGTGGGATAAGGATGGTGGTGGTAGATGCAAGAGGGAGGGGATATGGGGATATATGTATACATATAGCTGATTCACTTTGTTATACAGCAGAAATTAACACAACATGGTAAAGCAATTATACTCCAATAAAGATGTTAAAAAAATAAAAAAGTCTACTAAATCTCAGTAAGAACAATGAGGGTTTATGGTATTAGAGCAACAACCAGCTCTTTTACCACCACAACCTCTGTGTTATGGAAGCTCAGTGATATGCACTGTACTCCAGGGAGGTCTGACCAAGATCACTGAAGTTTCTTCTCATACCAGCTACCAGTCTGGGGCTATAATTTTGCCCCAGGAGGGGAAGATTTATCAGGAAGTTCTACACCATGTGTAGCAGGCCCAGAACACTGGGGCACTGATTATCACCACCCCCAGCTCACTAATAGATTGAAGGTTCCATTCTAGAAAATGCAAAAATAATAACAGAAGGTGCCAACTATCCACTCAAGTACACACCTGTAGAATAGGGGTATCCTTTCCGGAAAAGCAGGTCTCCATCCTCAGCTTCAGTGCAAAGCACAGGGCTTCTACCCAGGAGGAAAGACAGGCTATAAGGACAAAGATTTCCACAGCTCTACCTGAGGGGAATTACTTTATTTGAGAGAAAGGGTAGAGAACGTCATGCTTAAGGGTCTTGTCAAAAACATTGTAGATCTTGGTGAAAAGCGATTAAAAGAAGGCTGACAGCTCCACGATACAAGGAAAATAGCAGAGCAGTTAGAAGTTTAATAGACAGAACCAAGAAAAGAAACAGCCAAGAAGAGTCCTCCTGGAAATCAGCCACGCTGTGGATCAGGAAGTCTGTGTACATGCACTAGACTGTCCCCACTCAGAAGCAATCAGTGCAGGATGTGGAACAGACTTGAAAGCATTTCCTAAACTGCATGCAGACCCATCAACACAGAATGAACCCTCACTGGCATAAGTACTTTAACCAAACTCCTGATAAATCACAGTCATCCTCACCAGTCTGGAAGATTATGTGCTTGCCCAAGGCAGCATCCTCTCATGAAAAAAAAAAACAAAAAAAAACAAAGAGGAAGCGTCCAAACTACTAATCATTGGGTGAATGTGAGGCAAAACATATAAACTCCCTCAACAGGCTTCAAACTACATATACACATGTAAAGGTAAAGGGTAAAAATTTAACATAGAACCAATAACTGGCATACCTGGGTAGCCAGACCAAAACCTAAAAACAAAGAGAAACAAATAAGAGCAGCAATAACAGAGACTACACACTGCTGTGGAAATAAACCACATGATTAGTTAAGCTGAGTCACTAAACAAACAAATGTCCAAGCAAAAAGTAACCACAACAATTCCTGAGGATAGGGATCAGCATCCAGATTTTCTACAGTATACTACCTAGTTTTCAACAAAAAATGTATGAGGCATGCAAAGAAACAGGAAGAACATATGACCTATACACAGAAAGTAAGCAGGTAATAGAGGCAGTTGAAGGTACCCACGAGGTGGACCTAGTAAAAATGACTTCAAAGCAGTGATTATAAATATGTCCGAGGAACAAAGCAAACCATGTTTAAAGAATAAAAGGAAGGTATAATGATAATGTCTCACCAAATAGACAATATATTAAAAAAGAGCCAAGCGGAAATTCTGAATTCGGAAGTATAACAACTCAAACGAAAAATTCACTAGAAGGGTTTAGGAGCAGGTTTGTACTGGCAAAAGAATCAACAAACTTGAAGATAGATCAGTAGAGATTATACAATAAAAATAATAGAAAGAAGAAAAGATGAAGATATATGAACAGAGCCTTAGAGAAGTGTGGGGCACTATTAAAGTCACCAACATACATGTAATGGTAGTATCAGAGGGAGAGAAAAAGAGAAAGGAATATTAAAAATATTTAAAGGGATAATGGCTGAAATCTTCCCAAGTTTGATGAGAAATCTTTATCTACACACCCAAGAAGCTCAATGAATTCCAAGTAGGATAGACACAAAGGGATTCACAAATAGACACTGTAGAGACAAAATGAAAGCCAGAGATGAAGAGAAAAATCTTGAAAGTAATAAGAGAAAAGTGCCTCATTATATATAAGGGAACCTCAATGAGAATACAGCTGACTTCTAATCAGAAAGATGTGGAGGCCAGAAGGGAGTAGGAGAACATATTCAAAATGCTGAAAGTAAAAAACTGCCAATAAAAAATCTTATATTCAGCAAAACTAATTTTAAAAAATAAAAGCTAAATAAAGACATTCCCACATGAACAAAAGAGAGAATTCATTGCTAGCAAACATGATTTCCAAAAACTACCAATGGAAGTTCTTCAGGCTGAAAGCAAGTCACACTAAACAGTAACTTAAATCCACGTATTAAAAAAAAAAAAGAATACAAGTAAAGGTAAGTGCGCAGGTAATTACAAAATACAGTATAATTTCATGTTTCTTCTTTTCTTAACTGATTTAATAAGAAATTATATAAAACAATATGTATATAATTGTATTATTGGGCCTATCACATATAGAAAAGTAATATATTTGACAGTAATGACAAGAAGTGAGGAGGAGAGAGCAAGCTTTTGGAGTAAGGAAATGATATAAGACAGCAAGTAGAATACACAGGAAGAAATTAAGAGAACTAGAAATGGTAAATAAGACATTAAACTTTATAAATATATACATGCTTTGTTTTCTCTCTCAGCCTCTTTAAAGATATAAGATTATATATTCATTTTAAAAGGTATTTGAAGGGTGCACTATATATAGATGCAATATTAATATTAATTTTAATATTTAATTATTTAAAAATTTTAATCATTATGATTGATTATTTTTCATATTAACAGTATTAATATAAAGAGATTTGCAGGAATGGAACAGTACAGAACTAAAATTTCTGTATTTAACTAGAACTAAGAGAATATAAGTTTGAAGTCAATTCTGATAGGTTCAGATAAGGTTTAATATAAGACCTAGATTGATCACTAAAAAATACCTCAAAAATATAATAAAAGTTTTCTAAACCTGAATTACTCTCTGAGATGAATAAGGTAATTAATTTGGAGCAGTATCCCTTTTGAGATACTGAGACCTCTGCAACCAAGATTCACTGAATTTACATTCTAATGTACAAACAGTGGAAAACTTTGTGTCTACCTAAAATGACAAAATTATTGCAAGATAACCAGTTTGGGAATATCTTCCTTAAGATATGACTAATATTATCAGCAAAGCAATGTTCTACTGTATACATAAAATTGAATAATTTTGGACTGAATATTGTAAAATATGTTGGCCACTTGATTTAATTGATTAATCTGATTTTGTGTTGTGTTCATAGTCTTTATTGTTTCAAAGTCCAGTAAATATTTTTGTTTGTACATAAAAATAGTTAACTCGATGAAAAAATAGATTCTTTGAATATCAGCTATTAATTTTTAGCATAATTAGAAGCATGAAACAAAATGGATAAGTCAAATATTTCCGAAAGAAGGTTAATATTGAAATTTGTTCTTATCTTTGGATTTTCACATTATTTTGATTGTGTAAATTCAATATTCAACATTCATTTGAATGTTCTATTGCATAAGATTAAGTTTCTTATAATGTCTGTGTTTCCCTGAATAAAATAAACATTTTTATATTATATGAAGTATTTGAGATTTTTATAATATTATAAATATTTTATTCTGGTATAACTTCATATCAAGTTTCATTTAAATTTCATTATCATTGTATTCCCTGTGAGTAGAAGTAATGATATAGAAAGAAGAATAATTCTGTTTCCCTATGTGATATGAATTTAGTCATAAAAATGTTTTTGTTTTGATTATGTCAAAATTAATTCATCGTTTTCCTAGTTTGCATCTTTATGTGAATCAATGAATAAAACAGAAACTGAATTGTTGTATCCATTTGTTTTATTAACATAAGCAGAAACTGAGCATATGAAACAGAAATATTTTTGATACACATAAAACTCACAGGACTTTAATTTTGAATTTTGTTCTCAAAATGAAAGAACCCCTATCCCATGAAAATTATATTGATTCAAGTTTTTTAACATCTGTATTAAACACAGTATTTCTCTCAGATGGATTTTATTAATTTAGTAGATAAATATGATTCTTTGGAGTAAAATGAAACAATACCTAATTCCCAGAAATCACCCTAAAGCTAAAGCTATCACAAAACTACAGATTTCTTACTAATGAGAGTGTGCATTGTTCTGTAACTCAATAAATACATATTGGCTACCTAATACAAAGCAATATACAAGGTGCTAATAATAAAAACAATACAAAAGAGACATCACGCCAACACTCCAAAACCTTACAAATTAGCACATTCTACTAAATTGGGCTTTGTGGGACTTTCTGAGTTATGGACGTGTGACAAGATGATTGAGGTTTTAACAAACACATCAAAGTTTATAAAGCTATGTGGTGTTTGGCTTTATGTAATGTGCATTTATTTCGAAGATGAAGCTAAAGTCATTTGCAGCTCTTCTTTCGAAAATTATTTTAAAGTCTATTTTACATTCTTTTAAATCTCCTGTGGTCTCAAATTTCAACCACTGGAGATAAATTTGAATTTATAAGTAATTAAAAAACTGTAGAATTATGAAAATATTTTTAGCAACAAAATAGTAAATTAAGCATATTTAAGTTTGAATTGGTTGGTTGAAAACAGCATTCTCACTATTTGTACCCTCTACCTCTTTCCAGGAGAACAAGGTTATAGTATTCTTTGAGGCATCTGCTTCGTGGTCTCTAACCCAGTTTAGAAATTTTTGTTTCCCCTTAGCTCAACTTGCCCTCTACAGAATAAATTAGAGTGACTTTATAAGCAACCTGCAGTTTCACAGAATGTGATATTCTGTCAGGATGAGTGTACTTATATGTTGATTATTAATTCTATCAACATGATAACATATTGAATAAAATAACAACAGATTAGAGGCAAAATAGGATTTTATAAAAATAATGCTTAATAATTGTCATTATAGTAATTTACAAATTAGTCAACACAGCTTGGAGTTTTATGGGAATTCTCCCTGTGACCTTTAACCAAATGATAGTTGCTATGTTAAAGGGTCATGATCTGGATTCAAACCAACCTAGATTTGAATCTTCACTATATCATTTACTAGCTGTGTGACACTGAATACCTTTTTGCTTAATCCTCTCATGACTCAGTTTCCTCATCCATAAAATGATCATAATTATACCTACATAATTGGTTTTTTCTTGGATTTAAATAAAAACAATGTAAAGTACTTGAATAGAGCGTGCCTCATGCAATCAAAGTCTAATCCATGCACTTTAGCTTTGGAGTGAAGCTTCTCTCATTCACTCAAAAATCTCTCTCCTGTCCCATTATGCTCCTTCTCCTACATAAGGTGTTTTACCTTTTATTTCAAGATAATTTATATCAGGCTATAAACATACCCTCTTCCCTCCCAGGTAAACAAAAATAATAAAAGTAATAATAATAATAATAACTCACATCTATGAGCTAATGCCTCTTTTCTCTGTGTCTTTCAACAGCAAAGTTTTCAGGTGTGAACCTTTTTATCATCTCTCAATCTTTCCCATTTCCCTCCAACTGGGCTTCTATTCCCATTACTAAGAAAGTTGTGCAAATCCATGTCATCAGAAACCTCCATATTGCCAAATCCATATGACTCTGTACATCCCTTTTTCTAATCTCATAAACTTCTGCTTATCAACACCCAGCATCTTTTTCCTTAGGCCCTTTAGTCAGTCATCAACATGATCTCTACATTCTCAATCTCCCCTCTAAAATTTCAATCACCTTAAAGCATTAATTAAACCCAGTCTGTTAGTGATGACCCTGATTCCTTGAGGCCTCTCATAAAAGTAACTGTTTGCTCTCCCACTCCTCTCTCATCTCTGGACCTGGATTAGGGTAGGTGTCCCGTTGTTCTGGATTGGCATGACCAGAGAATGCCTCCACTGTTCCTTCCTTACCCTTGAACCTGGAGCATGGCAAGTATTCCCCCTGTCCTTCCTAAAAACCCCTGTTGCTGAATCAGGGCCCGCTGCTCACCACTTACAAAATCAAATTTACAAATGTTGATAGAAAAGAAAGTTGTCTTTAATCAGAATGCCGACAGTCTGGGGAGATGGTGGACTCAGTGTCCCCCAAAAACCGTCTCTGAAGATTCTGTTCAGCCATGAAGAGAAGTAATCTCAATTACTGAGACAGGAAGTCAGAGTCATCACCATCCCCCACTGTGTGCAGGCTCCTCAACTTCTTGTGATCTTCCTCTAGATGTTATCTTGTTCCACAGTTTGGTCACACAGTTTGTTCGAAACATTACTGAAGGGAAAGCTAGAGAAAAGATCTGGTCATGTGTTATTCTTAAATTCTACTTCTTTGACCTATGGAAAGAACTGACAAGTTAGGCAAAGCATTGTGTGATTAAAAGATTTGAAAGGTGTGCCTGGGCTGGAAATGAGTAGAGCACGGGGGTGCCTGATTAAAATTAGTTACAATGTAGTTTTGCTAAAGTGACAAGAAAAGGGGCTTCCTACTGAGGGTAGTTTCCTGCAAAGAGCTGCTTTACACTCCCAACTTTGAGTTATCTGTCATGAGATGAGATTAGTCCTCCTTATTTGAGTCATCTACTGACCCTAAGTGTAACTGTCTTTCATTTCCTGAAGATTTTAGCTCAAGATTCAATGTCATTTCCTACAATATTTCTACTAACCTAATTTTGATGATTTCATTATACACATAGGTAATCCTTACAATAGAATGATTATTTTTCCATGTTATGCCTATTGCCATTGGACAGAATAGTCTTTGAAAGAACACACTCTGCGAAGCAATGGTCTGAAGCTTACATGAGTCTTTAAACAGAAAATTACACATAACTTAGTTTTGAAAATAAAAGTGAAGGACCTCCCTGGTGGTGCAGTGGTTAAGAATCCACCTGCCAAGGCAGGGGACACGGGCTTGATCCCTGGTCTGGGAAGATCTCACGTGCCACGGAGCAACTAAGCACGTGCCACAACTACTGAAGCCCATGCGCTTAGAGCCCGTGCTCCGCAACAGGAGAAGCCACTGCAACGAGAAGCCCGCGCACTGTAACAAAGAAGTAGAGAAAGCCCATGCACAGCAACGAAGACCCAATGCAGCCAAAAAAAGAAAAAAAAGTGAGATTTAACAAAACAAAAGGGGCTAAGGTGTAGAGGAATAAAGGGAGGAAACGTGGCCTGAGAGAATAATATTTCAGTATTGTTTTCTTAAACAGATGTCTAAACATCTGTTTCTTAAACAGATGTCTGAGCAGATCTTAAAACCTTCATACAAACATTCCCTGACCCCCTCAATGAAAAGCCAATCAGCCTGCATTTAGAGTTCGAGTGCTCCATAACCAGGACTATCAGTGGAACACTTCTCATACATTTCCTTATCTTACATTTTTTGTGTGTCTTAACACAACTTCCTTACTGCATAGTATATATCATGCATGCTCATGAAGGCAAGGGAAGTGCATAACAGATATTTCGTATCTCTCCTTTTAATAAATGAATAAGGGTGGGCTAATATACAAAATAAACCAAAAAAGGAGGAGAATGTAGTCTTTGTGAAAAGAAAAAAGTTTTTACAAATAAAAGTATATCATTGTTGGGTATTGTGGACCTAAGAATGCCTCCTGCCATATCAGCAAACAAAGGATGTTGTGGCCACCAAGCTGTCAGCAGCAGCCACCCACAACAATGTACCCTGAGGGTGATACAGGATGGGAAAGAACATGATACTGGCCCCAGATAGCTGAAGTGCATATCAAAGGAATGATTTCAGTGAGCCCAGACTCTTGCATCTTTCCACAGAAAAGTGCTAAATTCATTAACTTGAGATGTCTGGTTTTCTTCAATTAACAATAATCTTTTGTGTTCAGACTACCTGGTTTTTGTTCAAAAACCCCTATATATCATTGCTCCTCCCTTATCCCTTTAGAACTGTCCCTCAGAGCTATATGAGAACCTGCCTCCTGGGCTGGAGTCCTCAGAAAGTCCTCCAAATAAAACATAATTCTCAACTTTTAGGTTGTGCATTTTTTTTCATTTGACAGTGTACATCTTACAAGAGTAGGCATAAGGTTTGCTCCCATGGAATCCCAGGGTCAGAAATAATAGAAACCTTCTAGTTGTTCCCTTTAATTGTGGAAATGCAAATACTGAGACTTATAGATAGTAAGAGGTATATACCTATCACAGAGCCACAAGTCTGGAATGGAAACTCGGGGTCTTTTAATTCCTTACTTATTATTCTTTCCACTGCACTACTCTGCCTTACAATTATAATAATTATCAGCATTATACTTCATTAAGCATATATGAAACTGTGTTTTATTAGAACCCTAAAATCTGTTCGCATGCGTCTACACATTATCGTTTCCTGCTCATTTCACATTCTTGCCTGCTCATAAATTAATAGGTGCTTCAAGATGCATTGCTTGCCCCAGAACAATATTTGTATTCCTCAGCACCCACATCTCCTTACTGGAAAATTCCACTTATTAAGAAAACATCTGGTTCTATTAGATTAAGGTACTAGTGATTTTGTGTAAATTTTGTGATAAATTTCCATTTTTCTTCAATAATTTATTTTACTTATACAACTAAAAAAAACACTGACAATTTTTAAATTCACTTTTTACACAAAAGGTTGTTTTAACTACTGTTACAAAGACCACTCCAATATTCATAGGCTCTGAATAAATTTATTTAAATTGGTAATTATATATTTAAGTCCCTTTAACACAATTGGTTTGCTGTTGCAACTGCTTACAGTGGTAAAAAAATTTACTAGAAGATGCTATAATCCAGAGAATAAAATTAAACTACAAACAGCACAGCTTGAAGCCCCAAGTTTTGAAAGCCCTATCATTTCTCTGAAAACATTGTGTTACATGATATGTAACGTGGTCTCATAATACAAAGAAATTAATGTGTTATACAATCATGCCTTTTGTTCATATTATGTTTTTTTCTGTACATTGTCTTTGGTTTTAAATTTCATTATTTAAAACAGCCCTAGCACTTTGCTGGTGTCCTTGGACTTCCAAGTGCTGAGCCCAAGCTACTTTCATAGAATTATACCTAACTTCAATAACTGGGTCCTAAATTTACTGATAACATTGATGAGGTTCACAGTTACATGTGATTGATTTGCCACACACCTTGTAGTGCCTTTGTTGTGTACTCACTAAGAAACAAAGATGGCAGAGACTCATCCTCTGTTCTCAGGTTGCTTACCAAACATAATTATGCAGGAGAAATTCCCTTAAGCAAACCTAAACTTAACAAGCTAACTCTCCATTCTCTTAAAACACTTCTACTAATGTTTATAACATTGTGAAAGGTTGTGGTTAGTAGACTGATATCTTGCTATTTAAACTGTGATCCAAGGACCAATAGCATCAGCCACACCTGAAAAAGTTAAAAATGCTGAATCTCAGGCCACCACTCCAGACCTACCAAATCAGAATATGCATTTTAACAATATCAGCAGGCAACTCCTATGCATCCTGAAATTTGAGAAGCACTGCTTTAGTATACCCACTTACTTCTGCTCCCTCTAGCTGGGTTGTATGCTCACCAAGTGTCAGTTGTATTTTATCCATATGCACAACTGCTTACACCAATTGGTATATTTGTATGTTCTTGTAATGCAAAATGATGAAATGAGACAAAAAGATAGTTATTGTTTTTATGGACTAAGTTGAATACTTTTTCAAGGTTCAGTAAATGTGAATTGCTACTATAATTGTCATTGGATTATTTTTAGACAAACAACTATTAAAGAACAGGAGAAAACTGTGCTATCTGGAAGAATTCTGAATTCCAATTGTTTCAAGTGCATTTAAGTCTCCACTTTAATTTAAATATACCAAAACAGGAAGTCATAGATGTTTCAGGAAACACAGCTTGCAACTCTTTGACCTAAATCAGATCTAGTAAACAAATTGCATCTGTATAGTTTAAGTGAAGTATTAGTAGAGCCATCTCAGAAACCTGTAGGAAAAAATAGTCAAATACTTTTCCAATCTTGCTTATATAATTCTTTGCACATACACAGTAGGCAGTAAATAAATGATTGCTAAGTGGGGATATGACATTCATGAAACAGAGTATGGCCAATGGAAAGAGTATAAATGCATTCCTGTATAATTCATGCATTCAACAAATATGTCTGGAAAATATCCAAGACATTGATGGATGCTGGAAATAGAATGTGAGCTAGATACACAAGTATCTGCCTTAAGAGAGGTTCCTACTGACATATAACCCTGTCAAGTTGCTGGCTTTCATTGAAGCTCAAGCTTCTCCTCCATACATTCTTATCTACTTCATAGAGTTTTGATGAAGGTTATATGAGATTATGTGAAGTGTCTAGACGTTCAATAAATCTAATACCCCTCCTTACCTTTGTTCAATATACAATGGAAATCATTGAAGTTTCTTGAACAGAGGACTTCCTTGATCAGAGGCAGTTTCTGGAAATCAATTCAGCTTAGGGAGCAATTAGTCTCGGTAAAAAGTAATAAAGACTGTCTTGTATTAAGGAGATATGGGAGACAATTTACAGTAAAAACTTACTTTTCCCAACTGAAAAGTTTCCTGACTAACCTATTTAGTTCATTCTGAAGTGTTAGTTCCCATTTCTACCCTACCAGCTCCACTCTCCAATGATCTGAGTAGCTTTATTCTTGACATACCTTACTCATGCATGAGAACAAAAAGCAAATAAAATCTCTGGAGTATTTCTTGCACCTGGAAAATCATCTACTATGTGATATTTTGAGAGAAATATTTTCTAAAAACTAAACTAGTCATATAGACAAGGTCCAGTTATTTGTAGTCACACCTAAACAAAGTTTTCCCACTGCTTTCAGTACCACAATGGTCCACCTCACCTTCCACTACATGCTCCCAAATCCTATTGTCACTACCAATGCCTTTCTCAAATATCTTTCATTACTTCTTATCTCTTCACAGGTTTTTTTTCCATTAAATGGATTGTATCCAGTAATGGCAATAATCATCTTCTTATTGTGTATATAGTCATTAGAAAAGAAAGATATTTATTTCAATTAAACCAAGTTTCTTAATGATTTAAGAACTACTTGAGAAATATAATTTATTTTATAATTCTGAGAATTTTAAGGAATTCATAAAAAAAAATTAATCTTTGTGTTTCTCAAGTTTTATTTTTAATTCTAGAAAGACTGAGTTCAACTTATAAAACATCTGTGATGCAAAATGCTCTGCTAGGTTATACAATGCTTATAATTCTGTGAAAACTTGAGCACACACTGTTCTCACATACTCTGAATCCAGTCATTTCTTGAAACTTATGGGTCCAGTGGTTCCTCCATGTAACTGTTTCATCTATTTTCCATTTGCAGTCTCAGAGCAGATAAATGGTTGTATCTACCTCCAATTCTGAATAATCAAAAGAATCACGAAATGGATCAACTCAAAAGCAGAATTCTTTTAGGAGTATATTAGGTATAATTAACAAATTATATCATAAATATTAGCTCAGCTGTTGTATTAAGAAGGGAGACAATATTATAGGAATGTGCTGGTCTGACAAACCTCGATGTGATTCCAGGCTTAATAAAAATACAATATTAATGAGGGAAAAAAGTCACTTAAGCCTTCCAAAATTCAGCAAAATGGGCAATACTGTCACAGAGATGTCTTTGAGGATTAAATGTGTAGTTCCAGGCACACTGTAGATTCCAAATAAACAATACTAATTGCTGTGATTTTATTTATTCCTTTTAACTGTTAATTATTTAATATTCTTATCTCTCTTCTCTTACTTTAATCCTAATCTCTTAGAAGAAGAAAAGAGAAGAGGTTGATTTCCGTCTCTCTAACACAGTGTCAGGAACTCAGTATATTACCACTGTGCATCTCAGCTTACTTTATTTATTCATGTTTCCTCCTTTTATTCATTTATAAAATATTTGAGCACCTGTTAAATAGTTAACCCTGTGCTTGCTGCCATCTGCTGTGCCATAAAACAGAGATATTTTTCTCTGTCACATTGCCTCAACACTAGCAAAATGAAATAAGTTCCTGAAAAGAAAAACCCATTATCCATTTCCCTTATGAACACATACACTACTACAGAACACATACAGTACTACAGACAAAGTTTACCTTAGAGTGAGTGTAATCCACTGGATATATATGTAATCTAAGTGTGTGAGCTCTAGGAAACTCTTATATTCTCCTAACCAGAAAAGCTAGAAGCAATTGTGACATGTCCAGGATTTGGCACAATGTGGTAACAGATGAGGGTACAAATATTACTGACGATTAAAATTTTCAGTAGGTACTAAGGTAGGTTTAACTATTGCCAAGAATGCCAAAACACATAATGAAAGGTTTTTTCTATTTGTATTTTAAGCAGTCAGATGGTTAGAATAATAAACATATCACAAATTTAAAAATATATCACAGATTAAAAAACAAATGTTTACATGATAGTTATTACATCCCATGGTTAATATGAATCAAAACCAACTACTTCTGATTTAAATTATAACTTCATTACAATTTAAAAATTAAGAATTTAAGGTCAACAGAATAAAATTAACAAAAGCATAAAATGAATTTGTATGCTAAATAAAACTAAATTCATAAAGATTCATAATCAATTCACAATCAAAGCAATTTTCTAGGATTTATTTAAGAAATAATGCTAAATGATCATTTGCTCTCATAGTTTTTTCTTTTATATTGTTATTAATATGGTTCTATTAAAGTCCATATTAAAGTAAATTTTTTAAATATTAAAGTAAATATTTTAAAATTCAGCTCAACACTTTAATCTGCACATGTCATCTACTCATTCTCCACTTGATAACAAATCATTAGTGAAAATACACTACCAAAATTCTGAGCAATTTGAATGTAAATTAAATCAATACAATAACTTAGAAGAATTTGCCCTTGGAAGGAGTGCATATTCAGGCAGCTGCTCAGGATCTTTATTTTGTTTAGTCAGTCTCTAGCAGTATAACTATATTCAAGGCATCTGTTGCAATCTCCATTTTCAAGTGTGAAGGAGACCAGAGCAACGAGACATAACCAAAAGATGAATGTATTCCGAAAAATAAGCATTGGATATCAGGTTTCATTCTAATCCTAGTCAAAATAACACATTTGGTCATATAAAAATTATGAAATTCAGTTGTGGAACTAGATAGGAAATGTTTTTATCTGTGTCAATAATTTGTTTATATAACTAGATTGAGTATGACTATAGTTGAAAAAGTATATTGTAGCCATAAAGGTTTTTTTTTTTTAGAATCTTCTATTGAATAATTCCAAAAGGAAAAGAAGTTATTCTAGGAGCTTCTTTTCAATTTATAGCTTTTCCTACAGCAAAAATGAACACCAAAGAAGAAATAGCACTACAAAATCAAATTCCAAACAAACATTAAGTAGGAACTAAAATGTTTTTTGAAACAATTTTTAGTGACTTCAACATTTTAATATATATCACCTATAAAGAATAACAGTATAAGTTAGATATTTTCCTTAGAAGCTTTGGAAAACATGTTATATAAGTTCAGAACATTGTTATAATTAATTTAATCAACAAATAGTACTGAATGCCTATTATTCTCCAGGCCTTTGGACCAGGAAGACTTTGGGAACATAGAGAGGAATACAGCACTCATTTCCTGTGGTGTGGTGAGAGTGTGGGCACATGTGTAAAGAAAAAATAAATGTACAATGTGGTTAGACACACATACAGACTTGGACAATGAGTTCTGGGAACAAAGAGAAAGAAATGTCTAATTGTGCCTTAAAAAAGGTCAAGGTTCTTTGTCTGACTTACTTCAGTTAACATAATACCCTCCAGGTTCATCTACTTTATTGGAAATGGCAAAACTTCATTTTTTTATGGAAGAGTAATATCCCACTCTATATATATATAATACCAGATCTTTATCCATTCATCAGTTGATGGACAAGATAGGGGTATGTGATTAAGAGGTATGAACTACTACATATAAAATAAGATATGAGGATGTAATATACAGCACATGGAACATAGCCAATATTTTATAATAACTTTAAATTGGGTAAAATCTATAAAAATATTGAATCACTATGTTGTACACCTGAAATTAATATAATATTGTAAATCAACTATACTTTAATTTTAAAAATAATAAAAAAAATTAAAAAGTCAGGATTCTGAGAGCCTCCCATCAAGACCCTTAGATAGTCTAAACCACCAGAGGACAGACAGCAGAAGCAAGAAAAACTACAATCCTGCAGCCTGTGGACCAAAACCCACAGTTACAGAAAGATAGACAAGATGAAAAGGCAGAGGGCTATATATCAGATGAAGGAACAAGAAAAAACCCCAGAAAAACAACTAAATGAAGTGGAGATAGGCAACCTTCCAGAAAAAGAATTCAGAATAATGATAGTGAAGATGATCCAGGACCTCGGAATAAGAATGGAGGCAAAGATTGAGAAGATGCAAGAAATGATTAACAAAGACCTAGAAGAATTAAAGAACAAACAAACAGAGATGACCAATACAATAACTGAAATGAAAACTACACTAGAAGGAATCAATAGTAGAATAACTGAGGCAGAAGAATGGATAAGTGACCTGGAAGACAGAATGGTGGAATTCACTGCTGCAGAACAGACTAAAGAAAAAAGAATGAAAAGAAATGAAGACAGCCTAAGAGACCTCTGGGACAACATTAAACGCAACAACATTCACATTATAGGGGTCCCAGAAGGAGAAGAGAGAGAGAAAGGGCCAGAGAAAATATTTGAAGAGATTATAGTCGAAAACTTCCCTAACATGGGAAAGGAAATAGCCACCCAAGTCCAGGAAGCGCTGAGAGTCCCATACAGGATAAACCCAAGGAGAAACACGCCGAGACACATAGTAATCAAAATGGCAAAAATTAAAGACAAAGAAAGATTATTGAAAGCAGCAAGGGAAAAACGACAAATAACATACAAGGGAACTCCCATAAGGTTAACAGCTGATTTCTCAGCAGAAACTCTACAAGCCAGAAGGGAGTGGCATGATACACCTAAAGTGATGAAAGGGAAGAACCTACAACCAAGATTACTCTACCTGGCAAGGATCTCATTTAGATTTGATGGAGAAATCAAAAGCTTTACAGACAAGCAAAAGCTAAGAGAATTCAGCACCACAAAACCAGCTCTACAACAAATGCTAAAGGAACTTCTCTAAGTGGGAAACACAAGAGAAGGAAAGGACCTACAAAAACAAACCCAAAACAATTAAGAAAATGGTCATAGGAACATACATATCGATAATTACCTTAAACGTGAATGGATTAAATGCTCCCACCAAAAGACACAGGCTTGCTGAATGGATACAAAAACAAGACCCATATATATGCTGTCTACAAGAGACCCACTTTAGACCTAGGGACACATACAGACTGAAAGTGAGGGGATGGAAAAAGATATTCCATGCAAATGGAAATCAAAAGAAAGCTGGAGTAGCTATACTCATATCAGATAAAATAGACTTTAAAGTAAAGAATGTTACAAGAGACAAAGAAGGACACTACATAATGATCAAGGGATCAATCCAAGAAGAAGATATAACAATTATAAATATATATGCACCCAACATAGGAGCACCTCAATACATAAGGCAACTGCTAACAGCCATAAAAGAGGAAATCGACAGTAACACAATAATAGTGGGGGACTTTAACACCTCACTTACACCAATGGACAGATCATCCAAAATGAAAATAAATAAGGAAACAGAAGCTTTAAATGACACAATAGACCAGATAGATTTAATTGATATTTATAGGACATTCCATCCAAAAACAGCAGATTACACGTTCTTCTCAAGTGCGCACGGAACATTCTCCAGGATAGATCACATCTTGGGTCACAAATCAAGCCTCAGTAAATTTAGGAAAATTGAAATCATATCAAGCATCTTTTCTGACCACAATGCTATGAGATTAGAAATGAATTACAGGGAAAAAAACGTAAAAAAGACAAACACATGGAGGCTAAACAATACGTTACTAAATAACCAAGAGATCACTGAAGAAATCAAAGAAGAAATCAAAAAATACCTAGAGACAAATGACAATGAAAACACGACGACCCAAAACCTATGGGATGCAGCAAAAGCAGTTCTAAGAGGGAAGTTTATAGCTATACAAGCCTACCTAAAGAAACAAGAAAAATCTCAAGTAAACAATGTAACCTTACACCTAAAGAAACTAGAGAAAGAAGAACAAACAAAACCCAAAGTTAGCAGAAGGAAAGAAATCATAAAGATCAGAGCAGAAATAAATGAAATAGAAACAAAGAAAACAATAGCAAAGATCAATAAAACTAAAAGCTGGTTCTTTGAGAAGATAAACAAAATTTATAAGCCATTAGCCAGACTCATCAAGAAAAAGAGGGAGAGGACTCAAATCAATAAAATCAGAAATGAAAAAGGAGAAGTTACAACAGACACCGCAGAAATACAAAGCATCCTAAGAGACTACTACAAGCAACTTTATGCCAATAAAATGGACAACCTGGAAGAAATGGACAAATTCTTAGAAAGGTATAACCTTCCAAGACTGAACCAGGAAGAAACAGAAAATATGAACAGACCAATCACAAGCAATGAAATTGAAACTGTGATTAAAAATCTTCCAACAAACAAAAGTCCAGGACCAGATGGCTTCACAGGTGAATTCTATCAAACATTTAGAGAAGAGCTAACACCTATCCTTCTCAAACTCTTCCAAAAAATTGCAGAGGAAGGCACACTCCCAAACTCATTCTATGAGGCCACCATCACCCTGATACCAAAACCAGACAAAGACACTACAAAGAAAGAAAATTACAGACCGATATCACTGATGAATATAGATGCAAAAATCCTCAACAAAATACTAGCAAACAGAATCCAACAACACATTAAAAGGATCATACACCACGATCAAGTGGGATTTATCCCAGGGATGCAAGGATTCTTCAATATACGCAAATCAATCAATGTGATACACCATATTAACAAATTGAAGAAGAAAAACCATATGATCATCTCAATAGATGCAGAAAAAGCTTTTGACAAAATTCAACACCCATTTATGATAAAAACTCTCCAGAAAGTGGGCATAGAGGGAACCTACCTCAACATAATAAAGGCCATATATGACAAACCCACAGCAAACATCATTCTCAATGGTGAAAAACTGAAAGCATTTCCTCTAAGATCAGGAACGAGACAAGGATGTCCACTCTCACCACTATTATTCAACATAATTCTGGAAGTCTTAGCCACGGCAATCAGAGAAGAAAAAGAAATAAAAGGAATACAAATTGGAAAAGAAGAAGTAAAACTGTCACTGTTTGCAGATGACATGATACTATACATAGAGAATCCTAAAACTGCCACCAGAAAACTGCTAGAGCTAATTAATGAATATGGTAAAGTTGCAGGATACAAAATTAATGCACAGAAATCTCTTGCATTCCTATACACTAATGATGAAAAATCTGAAAGAGAAATTATGGAAACACTCCCATTTACCATTGCAACAAAAAGAATAAAATACCTAGGAATAAACCTACTTAGGGAGACAAAGGACCTGTATGCAGAAAACTATAAGACACTGATGAAAGAAATTAAAGATGATACCAACAGATGGAGAGATATACCATGTTCTTGGATTGGAAGAATCAACATTGTGAAAATGAGTATACTACCCAAAGCAATCTACAGATTCAATGCAATCCCTATCAAATTACCAATGGCATTTTTTATGGAGCTAGAACAAATCATCTTAAAATTTGTATGGAGACACAAAAGACCCCGAATAGCCAAAGCAGTCTTGAGGGAAAAAAACGGAGCTGGAGGAATCAGACTCCCTGACTTCAGACTATACTACAAAGCTACAGTAATCAAGACAATATGGTACTGGCACAAAAACAGAAACATAGATCAATGGAACAAGATAGAAAGCTCAGAGATAAACCCATGCACCTATGGTCAACTAATCTATGACAAAGGAGTCAAAGATATACAATGGAGAAAAGACAGTCTCTTCAATAAGTGGTGCTGGGAAAACTGGACAGCTACATGTAAAAGAATGAAATTAGAATACTCCCTAACACCATACACAAAAATAAACTCAAAATGGATTAGAGACCTAAATGTAAGACTGGACACTATAAAACTCTTAGAGGAAAACATAGGAAGAACACTCTTTGACATAAATCACAGCAAGATCTTTTTTGATCCACCTCCTAGAGTAATGGAAATAAAAACAAAAATAAACAAATGGGACCTAATGAAACTTCAAAGCTTTTGCACAGCAAAGGAAACCATAAACAAGACGAAAAGACAACCCTCAGAATGGGAGAAAATATTTGCCAATGAATCAACGGACAAAGGATTAATCTCCAAAATATATAAACAGCTCATTCAGCTCAATATTAAAGAAACAAACACCCCAATCCAAAAATGGGCAGAAGACCTAAATAGACATTTCTCCAAAGAAGACATACAGACGGCCATGAAGCACATGAAAAGATGCTCAACATCACTAATTATTAGAGAAATGCAAATCAAAACTACAATGAGGTATCACCTCACACCAGTTAGAATGGGCATCATCAGAAAATCTACAAACAACAAATGCTGGAGAGGGTGTGGAGAAAAGGGAACCCTCTTGCACTGTTGGTGGGAATGTAAATTGATACAGCCACTATGGAGAACAATATGGAGGTTCCTTAAAAAACTAAAAATAGAATTACCATATGACCCAGCAATCCCACTACTGGGCATATACCCAGAGAAAACCGTAATTCAAAAAGACACATGCACCCCAATGTTCATTGCAGCACTATTTACAATAGCCAGGTCATGGAAGCAACCTAAATGCCCATCGACAGATGAACGGATAAAGAACATATGGTACATATATACAATGGAATATTACTCAGCCATAAAAAGGAACGAAATTGAGTCATTTGTTGAGAAGTGGATGGATCTAGAGACTGTCATACAGAGTGAAGTAAGTCAGAAAGAGAAAAACAAATATCGTATATTAATGCATGTATGTGGAACCTAGAAAAATGGTACAGATGAGCCAGTTTGCAGGGCAGAGGTTGAGACACAGATGTAGAGAACGGACATATGGACACCAAGGGGGTAAAACTGCGGTGGGGTGGGGATGGTGGTGTGCTGAATTGGGCGATTGGGATTGACATGTATACACTGATGTGTATAAAATTGATGCCTAAAAAGAACCTGCAATATAAACAAACAAACAAACAAAACAACTAATACTAAACTTTCATTGGGTTATTTGTATGGAAATATGTTAATATAAATGTTTCAGACATTACATGAAATTTCTAAAAATCTTAAAAAAAAAAAAAAAAAGTCAGGATTCTTACAAAAGAGAAGATAGTTGAGCTGACAGGAGAAAAGAGCAAAAATGACTCTCACACTTTCTTCAAAATTATGAAGACTGTGAAATACTCCAGAGGCTCCCAAAGTCCAGAGACCACCAGTGAGGAATGAGTACTTTAGGGAGGTTAGACTCTCTTAGCAAACTAAAAGGGCGGTAAATGGAGGTGGTGACTCCCTTATAAGTATTCCAGGCCAAGCTGTGGGATCTACCTGTAGGTCTAGTCTACAGTTGGAAACATTTGGCTAACCCTATGGAAATCTTGTAAGACTGGGCAATGTGCCCATGAGCTATGGGCTTAGCACATGGATGAGTTCTGACTATGCAGGGTAATACCTATTTTAACTATCAATAACCAAATTGACAAAATGTATTCTTGATTCCTATCTTTGTTAGAACCAAGGATGAATATTCTTTCTTCATCTGTATACCAGTAGTGCTCCCCAAGGCCATGCATTTTCCCTGACTTTTTCTAAATTAAAATCCCTCTCTTCACTTCTCATAGCTTCAGCAACCTTTCAAAACTCCAGAAGGTGTGAGAGGATTAAACAGTATTTGCTACAGTTATTTTCTCCCTGGGATTATAGAAAAGAGAGCCAAGTCATCAAATTCAAGGCCAGAAAACAAGTCAAAATGTTCTTGGAGAATTGACTTTCAGGACAGAGGAAATTAGAGACATTAGGCAAAAATGTGCCAAGACAGAATCCAAAGTCAGATGGATTAGAGTAATCAAAGCCAAAGACAGACAGTACTGATAAAAAAGAATTTAATCAGAAGAAAGAGTACAAGTATATATAAGGTTAGGTCTGCAGACTAAATCATGACCTTTTAAAAGTAGAGGATCTGTTCGAACCTCCTTAAAAAACAAAGTTAAGACACTTAGTTTAGAAAGTATGGAATCATTCTAGTTTCTGCTGGCTGATCTGATAAACAGTTGTGTTGATGATGGATATTTCGCTTAGAAATAAATATATGTTTGAACCCTTACTAAGTAATGTTCATTGCAGTAATTTCAAGCACAAAGGTGAGCAGATGGTGAAGAAATTTTGGGGTAAATGAGACTTTTTCATCCTTAAAAATCTGCACGTCATAGGTTGGAAAGTAGTAGTTCTCTCTGGGTGTCAAATTCCCCAATAGTCATTTAAGCCATGTAGGTTGGGATGGGAAGAGTAGAAGAGTAGAGTATACAGTAAACATTACCTAATGTTGATTTAAAACCACACTAAATAAATTGACTTACTAAGAGAAGAGCAAGAAGTCTACATAAACCACATGAGAACTGTTTTCTCTCTTGGTTCTGTTTTCACCTGACCACGGGTTGCCTCATTCCCCAAATAACATTCAGTTGACAATAAGGAGCAGGAGAAATGATCTTATTATACAGTATAAACAACAAACTAACTTATTTAGCTGTATGCCACCCACATAAATTCTTAGTTCCAGATAAATGAAATATAAATGCGGTCTCTTTAATATTCCATTTAATTCGTATGTCCAAACAAACTAAGGTGTTACTTTGAAACAACACATTTCAAGAGTATTGAAAAATAGCCTAAAACTGTTATATCTGCTTTTTAAAAAGTTATGATACAACTATTCACTTCTGGAGATACGTGTTCATGAGAAATGCATACACAACCTATAAGTCAAAAAAATTCCATTTAATAACACTCAAGTGAAAGAAAGGACTAGAATTACAGCTGGGCAATGTCCCAACTTTCCCCAGGGTGATTCATTAGATTTATGGGATGAATGGCCATTTTGTGGAAATTTTTAAAGGAGCCCTGCTTTACCTGAGTGATATGAGATAAACTGAGAGTACTGGCAGGAGGACAAATCTACCAAGTCAGAGAAACCATAGGTAAGGGAGGAGGGGTGGTTGGAGAAAGCCTACATTTCCAAAGGCCACAGAGATTCTGGACAACACCTGGGTTATCTGAGGAGAGCATGATTCATGGGTGGCAGGAAAATAAAAATAGACTTTGAGTCACAGAGTTCTGCTTTGACTCCTGAGTATGTAGATGTTAAATTACATCAGTATGATTAGTTCAGCAATAATTACCACTCAGTTTAATAAGAACCAGAATCTCTTGTTAACTCATCTTCCTTTCTCTAATAGATAATTCTTTTCATATCTACCTTTTGAATAGATTACATTATACTATCCCAGTTAATTACCTTAAGAAGAAAGAATAAAACCTCTACCAAGAGTGTCTAAAATTAAAGCTACTTTTTACAATATGTATAGGGAGATACCACGCCAAAGTTTAATGTCTACCAGGGCTGTGCTGTGGTCCAGAAATAGAGGTTTTGTGGGGCTGAATGATTATCCACTCAGGGTGGAGTTCTAAAAAATATAAATAAAATGACAAATGCAAAATTATATATATATATAAGTGTATATTTAGGAAAAAAGATAACAGCAAATTACCTATTTTAAAAGCTGACAAATATATCATCAAAAATTCCAGGAAATAATATAATATTTTATTAGTTAGTTGTCTAATACCCTCTATACTACTCTTTCTTTCCTACAGTTTTCTGGCTGAACACTCTTGGTCTTCTCTTCGAAAAATGATGATATCACAATATAGTTTTCTATAGAGAAAATAAAAAAGATAATTTAACTATTCTTCAGTATGGCTAATTGTCATTTGTTTTTAGTTATTGATAATTTAGAACATTAGCCTGAAACTAAGACATAAACAAGAGTAATTCAAAAGCATTTCAAATTGCTGCTGCAGTGTATTGAACTACATAATATGGAAATTACTCTTATGCTACATATATTGATTTATTGATGATTATGTGTGAGAGTTTTATTACTAGAACTCTTGCTTCTTAAGATAATTTAAGTGAGTCTTTGGAAAGTAGTATATATACAGGTCTTGTTTTTGTATTCATTCAGCCACTTTATGTCTTTTGAATGGAGCATTTATTCCATTTATATTTTAGGTAACTACTGATGTGTGTCTACTTATTGCCATTTTGTTAATTGTCTTGAGATTTTGTAGGTTTTTTTTCCCTTCTTTTGTTCTCTTCCCTTGTGATTTGATGACTATCTTTAGTGTTATGTTTGTATTCCTTTCTCTTTTTTGTATGTGTATCTATTATATTTTTTTGATTTTTGGTCACCATTAGGTTTGTATATAGCAGTCCATATAAATACATGATTGGTTTAAGTTGCTGGTCTCTTAATTTCAAATGCATTTCAAGAACACTGTATATGTACTCTCCTCACCTCATGATTTCTGTTTTTGACACCATATTTTACATCTAATTGTTTTGTGTATCTCTTAACTGCTTATTGTGGATATCAATGATCTTACTTCTTCTGTCTTTTAACATTCCTACTCACTTTGTAAGTGTTTGATTTATTACCTTTACTGTATATTTGCTTTTACCCATGAGGGTCTTCCTTTCATAATTTTCATGTTTCTAGTTGTGGCCTTTTCTTTTTCATTTCGAGAATTTCCTTTTAATATTTCTTTTTTTTAATTTTTCTTTTGTTGATGTAGACCATTTTTAAAGTATTTATTGAATTTGTTACAATACTACTTCTGTTTTATGTTTTGGTTTTTTGCCCACGAGGCATGTAGGATCTTAGCTCTCCAACCAGGGATCGAACCCACACCCCTTGCATTGGAAGGTGAAATCTTAACCACTGGACTTCCAGGGAAGTCTCAGTCTTTTTTTTTTTTTTTAATTTTATTTATTTATTTATTTATGGCTGTGTTGGGTCTTCGTTTCTGTGCGAGGGCCCTCTCCAGTTGCGGCATGTGGGGGCCACTCTTCATAGAGGTGCACGGGCCTCTCATTATCGTGGCCTCCCTCGTTGTGGAGCACAGGCTCCAGACGCGCAGGCTCAGCAATCGTGGCTCACGGGCCCAGCTGCTCCGCGGCATGTGGGATCTTCCCAGACCAGGGCTTGAACCCATGTCCTCTGCATTGGCAGGCAGACTCTCAACCACTGCGCCACCAGGGAAGCCCCCAGTCTTTTTAATATTTCTTGTAAAGCTGGTTTGGTTGTGCTGAAGTTGGCTGTAAATCTTTTGATGTTTCCGTCAAATCTGAATGAAGGTCTTGCTGAGTAGAGTATTCTTGGTTGTAGGTTTTTCCCTTTCACTTTAAATATTGTGCCACTAACTTCTAGACTGCAGAGTGTCTGATGAAAGTTCAGCTGATAGCCTTGTGAGAGTTCCCTTGTATCTAGCTTTTTGCTTTTCCTTTGCTGCTTTTAATATTTTCTCTCTTTATCTTTAATTTTGACCATTTAAATTACAGTGTTTCTTGCTCTGGTCTTCCTGGATGTCAGTTTCCTTTCCCAGGTTAGGGAACTTTTCAGCTATATATCTTCAAGTATGTTCTCTGCCCTTTTATCTCTCTCTTCTCCTTCTAACACCTACAGTGCCTGATGTTTTCTCAGAGGTCTCTTAAATTGTCCCTGTTTCTTTTCATTCTTTTCTCTTTATTCTGTTTATCTTCACTGATTTCCACTACTCTTACTTCTACCTTGCTGATCTGTTCCTCTGTATCATTTAGATGACTATTGATTCCTTCTAGTGTACTTTTCATTGCAGTTACTGTATTCTTCATCTTTGTTTGGTTGTTCTTTATCTTTTCTAACCCTTGTTAAAAACTTCTTAATTCTTATCCTCTTTATACATCTTCTCCCTGAATCTTTGGTCATCTTTACGATTATTACTTTAAACTCTTTCTTGGGTAAATCCCCTATCTATCTCCACTTCACTTAGTTCTTCTTCTGTGGTTTTATCTTGTTCCTTTGTTTAGAACATGTTCCTCTGTTGCCTCATTTTACTTAACTTGATGGTTTTATTTTTATGTATCTGGTAGGTTGGTTATGGTTTTCAATCTTGGATAAGTGCCCTTTTGTAGGTGACGTCCCATGCATAACAGCAGTGCACTCCCCTCTTGTCACCAGAACTATATGTTATAAGGGTGCTCCCTATGTGGGCTGCATGGTTCCTTCTTGTGGCAGGCTGTCCACTGTGGGTAGTCTGGTAGGTCTGGATAACCGTCAGTCCAGTTTGTTGCCAGCCCCTGCCTTGTGCAAGGCTGTTGGTCACTGGTTGTCAGGGCTAGGTCATGAGGCAGCTGGCTGCAGATCAGAGGGGTTCATGGGGCTAGTGCTGATTCACTGGTGGGCAGAGTTGAGGCCCAGGAGGTCCCAGGGCTAGTGCTTGCCCACCAGTGGATAAAGCCAGGTCCTAGGGTTTGTATCTGCCCACTGGTATGATGATTTGTGTCCTGGGGTCTGGCTGCTAGGCCTAGGGTTCCCAGAGCTGGTGGTTGGGCCGATTCCTGACACAGCAGGCTGCAGGGTCTGGGGTATCCTGAAGCTTGTGTTGGCCTACTGGTTCGGGGAAGGTGTGCCCCAGCTTGTCCCAGGGCTGCTGTTGACTTTCTGGTGGGTGTGCGGGGTCCACAGGCTGTGGGGTTGTGGTTGCCTGGGGGTTGGTGGCTGCCTGCTGGTAGGTAAGACTGGTCCTGAGTCTAGGACAGGCTCATTGACTGGCAGGGCCAGGGATCCTAGGGCTTGTGTCTGTCCCCTGGGGTCTCTGGCTGTAGAACCTTGGGGCAGGGTCCAACACTGGTGTGTGGGCCCAGGTCCTGGGCCTTCTAGTGGGCAGGGCCATGTCCAGGGGCAGCTGTGGTCTTGGTGGGCCTTAAAGAAGCTTGTCTACTGGTGGGAGGGACTCTGTCCTTGCCCAGTTAGTTGTTTGGCCAGAGGTGTCTTAGTACTGGTATCTACAGGATATTGGGGAAGAAGGGCAGTGCTGGGTCCTGAGGCTCATAAGCTAGAGAGAGGATTCCAAGATAATGCTTGCCAACAGTCAGTGTACACATGCTACAGCAAGCTCCCAAAATTGGCTGCCACCAGTGTCTATGTCCCCAGATGAGCTCTAGTTGACTCTTGCCTCTCTGGGAGATGCTCTAAGATCAACAGGTGGGTTTGACCTAGGCTCCTTTCAAAATTTACTGCTTCTGCCCTGGGTTCCAGAGCATGTGAGATTTTGTATGCACCCTTTAAGAGTGGAGTTTCTATTTCCCATGGCCCTCTGGTTCTCCTGAATGTAAGCCCCACTGGCCTTCAAAGTCAGATGATCTGGGGGCTCACCTTCCTGATGCAAGACCCCCAGACTGGGCAGCACAATGTGGGGCTTAGTCTTCTCACTCCTTTGAGAGAACTTCTGCAATTGTAGTTATTCTCCCATTTGTGGGTAGCCCACCTGGAGACATAGGACTTGACTATATTGTGACTCTGCCCCTCCTACCCATCTTGTTGTATTCTTTATATCTTTAGTTGTAGAAGACATTTACTCGTAGGTTCCAATTTCTTCTTCAACAATTGTTCTGTAAATATTTATAGTTTTGGTGTGCCCATGAGAGGAGTTGAGCTCAGTGTCTTTTTATTCCTCCATCTTGGCCAGTCTCTCTGTTGTTTTTATAAACACTGCTGTATCAAATACATGACTAAAAGCAGGAAATTTCCATTTGAGTAGTTGTCAATAAGAAACTTTCCACATATATTTTACACATCTGATGATTGGGAAAAATTTCTGTAGACCAGCTTTTGGCACAAACATTTTTAAACCTTGTTTCACTTCCACTACCAATAACCTTCTGGTACTAAGTGTCATGAGACATATTTAAGTCAAGATATAGCATCTGGCTCTGTGATTTCTTGTCATAAATCCAGACATGATATCAGAATGAAAGTATTCTTACAATAGAAAACCAGTTATAAGTTACTCACACATTTACACTTCTTTTGTGTAGATCCAGCTTTCTATCTGATATCATTTTCCTTCTGTTGGAGGGATCTCCCTTAACATTTCTCATAGTGAAGTTCTGCTAGTGACAAATTCTTTCACCTTTAGATGTCTAAAAAAGTCTTTTTAAATCTTTATTTTTAAAAGATTTCACTGGGTAAAGTATTCTAGTTTACAAGAATAAACTCTTTTATTTCTCTTTTGTCATATTGCTACTCTGGTTTCTGGTTTGCCTTGGTTACCCTGAGCTTATATTTTACCCGTCTGATGATTGAAAGAATTTTCCATAGGCCAGCTTCTGGTACATGGATTTCAAACCCTTTGTTTTTCTTCCACCATGTATAAACTTTTAGTACTGAATATCTTCTGTCATTCTTATCTTTACTCCTCTGTACACTGTGCAATGTATCTTTTTTCTTGTGGCTAACTTCAAGATTTTCTCTTTATCAGTGGTTTAGAGTAACTTGAGTAACATGTTCCATTTTCTTTTTGCTTGAGTTTCTTTGAACTTCTTGAATCCATGAGATTACGTGGTGAATCAAATTTTCAGTTACTGTTTCTCCAAGTATTTTTTCTAGTTTTCCTCTTCTTGGACTCCAGTCATGTACATTAGACTGCTTGAGGGTTCTCTGAAGCTCAATGAGACTTTCTCATTTTTTTAAGTATTTTTGTTTCTGTGTTTAATTTTGAATCATACCTATTGCTATGTCTACGAGCATAGGCATATGAGTCTTCATAGACTCATGAATCTTTTGACCCTTTTTAAAATCTTCTATAGCTTTCCTTAACAAACTCATGCTTTTTTTTACCTGAGTACCTGGAATATATTTACAATTGTTTGAATATCCTTGTCACCTAATTTTATTATCTGTGTCATTTTTTAATATGATATCATTGTTAAGTTTTATTTGGCACATGTCATTGTATAAGTTTAAGGTGTACAGCAAAGTTACTTGAGTTACATATATTGTGAACTGATTACCACATTGACTTTAGTTAACGTCCAACATCTCATATAGATACTAAAAAAAAGAAAAAGAAAGTTGTTTTCCTTGTGATGAGAACTTCTAGGATCTACTCTGTTAACAATTTTCAAATATGCCATACAGCAGTATGAAATATAGTCATCATGTTGTACATTACATCCATAGTACTTAATTATCTTATAGTTATAAACTGGAAGTTTTTACCTTTTGACCTCCTTTATTTAATACCCCCTCCCATACACCCCTGCCTTTGGTAACCACAAATCTGATCTCTTTTTCTGTGAGTATTTTTTTTAATTCCACATTTAAATGAGATCATTTACTATTTGTTTTTCTCTGTCTGACTTATTTCACTTAGCATAGTGCCCTCAAAGTCCATCCATGTTGTCACAAATGGCAGGATTTCCTTCTTTTTCATGGTTGAATAATATTTTATTATATCACAGCTTTCTATATCTATTTGTGTGTCAGTGGACACTTAGGTTGTTTCCATGTCTTGGCTCTCATAAATAATATGAAAATGGGGGTACAGATATCTCTTTGACATACTGTTTTTTTCCTTCAGATATATACCCAGAAGTGGAATTGTTGGCTCATAAAGTGGCTCTTATTTTTAATTTTTTGAGAAACCTCCATACCGTTTTCCATAGTGGCTGCACCAGTTTGCAATCCTACCAAATGTGCACAACAGCTCCCGTTTCTCCACATCCTTGCCAGAATTCATCTCTTTTTTATAATAACCCTTATAATAAGTGTGAGGTAGATCTATGTCATTTCTTGATTCCCTCATTATTAATGTATTTTTTTTCTTTGCATGCCTTGTAATTTTTCACTGGATGCTAGTTATTATGAATTTTCCTTTGTTGATGTTGGAAATTTCTTGTGTTTCTTTAAATATTCTTCAGCTTTGTTATGAAATGAAGCTATGTGGAAATCATGTTTTTTCAAGGCTTTCTTTTAAGAGGCATTAAGCTAAACCACAACAATTTTTATTCCAGGGCTAATTTTGTTACACTGTTGAGACAATATCTTCTAAGTACTCTAATTGATGTCTTGTGTATTACAAAGCTCCCTTTCCCCCTAATGGGTCTTAAAGAACAGATCACAGAGCCAGGGTTAACCTAGCTCTCTTGGGAAAAGTTAACATTTGGGAAAGTAACTGAGGAGGTATTTAAGAACTAAAATCAATGAGTTTGAATTGCCACAAGTTTAGGAGATAAAATATGGAACACACTTGGCCATGCTTTTTAATGAGAGAATGGGCTCATCTACCCTGAAGAAGTATATATTGATATTATAATAACACTATTCTGTTTTTCCTTACTAAAGTACTGGTGAAAGCCCTTGGACAGCACAAATCAAGTCTTAATCTAGCCTGGATTAATTTTTAGTTTGGTTCAAGAGCATCTATTGAGTGCTTACTATATGTCAAGTACTGTACTTGATGGTTTTGATTACAAACTGAAAAATGTTTAGTCTCTCTCCTCGTGAGGTTTCTAGTCTTTTTCATTTAAATAATTAACACATGTAAATATTATGACAGTGCTTGCCTCATAAGTACTAACTATCTGTAGGCAATAACAATGGCAGCATGACAAGCAATATTGGTAGTTGTACTATATGCTCAAGTTCTGTTAATCTTCTCTTCTTCTCCTATACTGCTTATGACCAAGTTGACAGCACTGAGATTTTCTTTTACATATTCCAATATCAATTACTTATGCAGTTTCATTATACCAGTTTTTCCTCGCATTCATATTCAGAGATGGACAATTGTTTTCTGTTCCTTTTGGTAAAAAGAATAACTTCCTGGATTTGATCTGAGATGAAATAAATTCCTGAATCTCCATCCTTAGGGAAAAATAATAAATGAAATATAATTCAACATACTCCAATTGATTGGATCAGCTCAAGGGTACTACAGTATTTGTCAGCATTAGTACTTTTACTCTCTTTTATTCAAGACACTGAAAATCAGGGTACTAAGGCTTTCCTGATAACTCGGTCATGAATGTTCTCAATCACTTAGCTTCTCTTTCACTTCTTCCAGTTCGCTCTCTCTCTGTCTTTTTTTTCTTTTTTTCTGTTGCATCCATTAACTCTTGTGGAATTATGGGCTATAGAAGACTATAACAGTCTCTTGACAGAGGTATTTATTTGTAATTCTTCACAACTATTCCGAGGAGTAGGACAGCACAAATTCAGTTTATTCCAGTCCTTTGGAATCTTCACACTGAGGTTGGCCAGATGTTCTGTTGCCTTGGAGAACTACTCACACCTAGTAAAGTTCTTTTTTCTCTTATGCCCACCGTTTCATAGAGAAGCCAAAATATAATATATTTTTTTTTTTAAAAAGGGATGTGTGGAAAGTCTTTTCCAAGATCCCATGGAAAGTTACATTATTGCTTATGAAATATCAATGACCTAATAATTATCTCTTAGATTACTTCAGAGGAAATACAAACATCTCTTTCCATTTAAATGCACGTGGTTCTGAATCTGGATAGAGCAAGTTTGTACTGCGAGAAAAACTGTATTTCCCCATGCGTTTCTTCCTGTTTCAGAGAGCCAGTAACAAAAACTTGGTGAGTCCTTTTCCTCCACAGAATCTTATCTCAGAAGCTAAAACTACTAGGCTCTTGAGATTAGATAGCAAGGGATGCCTTTATCTCTATAGCATGAACAATCAGGAGAGAAGTTATCTAATTTTTTTCCTAACACTATGATTTTCTGACATGCTCAAATGTTAATATGAAATTGAAGTTATAAGTTATACCATAGCAAAATCGTTTGTGAAAAAAAAAAATATATATCTTACATAATAAAATGATGATTTTCAAGTTTTCTTTCAATGATTTTTTCAATGGACATTAAACATATGGCTTGATTTACATAGCTTTCCAACAGCCTTCATTGGGGTCAACCTGCCTGCTGTCAGAGCTGGTAAAGAAATACACAATCCAAAGTATGTGTGAGTCTACTGATTCAGTTGACTCTGTAGCCTACAGGTGTGAGATGTCACTGCACACCCTGGAGGTGCTATTTTCTTTGTCTCATCACCAGCTGGCAAATGATGTTTGAACAACTGACAAGAGAGACCAGCTGCAGGTTCTCTACAAAAAGAAATCTATCTTTGTCTTTTTCAGAGATTAACTATTAAGGTAGAGTCTTTCCCAGGTGATGAGATAGGTGTAAAACAATGGAAATTACAAACATTTTGTCAAAAAATTACATTTGGTATTATAATGGCCTTTATACACATCTCTTTGCTTCCTGTCATGCATTTTACTATTAGATTGGGCCTACAAAAACACTAGTTTAGACATATCCTTCCTCAGAGAAGAAAACTTCATGGAGACTGGGCTTACTGCCTCTATAGCCTAGGCTGTGCTATAATTTTTTATGATGTCTACTCCTCATTCTCTCAGTTTCACGCATCCCAACCACTAAATAGCATCTTCTATCTCTCCTGCTTGCTCTTCCTTGTACACCAACAAGTTTTTGAGCCTCCTCCTTTTAACAAAGATGTATAACCCATTAATGCTACTATTCTTTTACTATCCCTTTACTATCCCTCATCCTTCTCCCATCCTTGGTTCTCTCTGTATACAGCTCAGATTCCATCTCTCGTTTCTCTCTCTGTTGTTATGCTAACTTGGTAATAGCCCAACCCTGGTTAAATCCAACTTTCCATTTAATCTTTGTTTGCTCCAGGGCAGCGGAAACATTGCAGAAAAACATAATCATGCTCATTGGTCTCACTTCAAATAGGAATCCTGCATGAGACCAAATGAACACCAAGTGGGTCCTCAGTGCTATTTAGTAATCATGCTAGTAGTTCAGTCAATTTTCCACTCTCCAAGACGACAATTAAATACCTTCTTATGTCTCCAAATACTTCATACATCTCCTCCCCTAGCCTCACTCTCAAATAATAATCATGTTTTTGCTTTCACTGAGAAAATAGTAGCAATCAAGAGAAATTCCACAAGATCCCCACAACCACATATCCGCCCACAAGGATTTATACCTACTGTGCAGTCACTCCTTTTTCTGTAGATAAACACTCCATTTTTTAATCCAATGCCAACCACAATATCTGTGCAATGGATTTAAAACATCACTTCTCACATAATCAAGGGTATCACTCGAACAATCTACTGTCATTTTCTCTGCATAACCAATTTCTTCCTCTTTCTACTGGATTATTCCTATCAGTATACAAACATACTGTTATTTCATCTACCTTAAAAATTAAAATTATGCACACACTCACACTTTTGACCTTATTTTCCCTGCAGCTGCCACTCAACTTCTTTAGTCCCCTTCACAGAAAACACCTGGAAAGAGTAGTCAGTACTGAATTCTCCACTTCTTATCTTCTCATTCTTTGTTGAATCTACTCCAATTAGGCTATCATTATACCACTGTACAACCAGCTTTTACCAAGTTATCAAGGATCTCCACGTTGTCTAATAAATTAATCATATTTAATCTTTCAGCAACATTTAATACAGTTGATTACTCTATGCTTCTTGATATAACTTCTGTACTTGGCTCTCTTGATACCTTCTGCCTACATTGCTGGCTTCCTCTTTTAAGCCTCCCTTACTAGTCCTTCATAAACTTCACAACATCCAAATGTTAGACTTCCCAGAGTTCAGTCTATGTACCTCTTTCCTTCTTTTTTTACCATTTATGCCTGAGTTACATCATCCAGTCTCTCACAGGGTTATTGTCTTTCACAATTCCAGTGGTATTAATTATTATGATATTCCATGTGAATAATATTCTGAGGAACCAAAAATAAGTGGTACCTCTTAAAAGTATGCAGTGTGGAGGAACTTGTTTCAAAATGTCACCTGCGCCTTGACAGTTCCCAAATGAATAACTTCAGCCTGGGTTCCCTGACCTCTAAACTCATTACTTGCCCCAAACTTATTTGCCATCTTTATTTGGATATCTAAGAAGTAACTCAGACTCTATATGTAAAAGTAACAAAATCCTGATTGCACAGCACCCCACCATATGCCCCTCCTGATCCCTAAATCCTACTCTTTACAGAGTCTTCTCCATCAGAGTAAATGGAAATTCCACTGACAGATGTTCAGGCCAGAGTACTGGAGTCATTCTTGACACCTCTCTCGAGTCTCCCCCACTATGTATCTAATCCTTCCATAAACATGTCTTCTCTATCTTCAGCATATATTTACTTCTTACCCTACCACCTGCTACCACCCTGGTCAGAAACACCTACCATCGAGATTTTTATAATGGTCTCCTAATAATCCTTTCCTTCCTCCCTTGCCTTCTTATTGTACTTTTTATAAAGCAGTCAGAGCTTTCATATATAAATCAGATAATATCACTCCTTCACTCAAACCCTTCGAAAGCTCTCCAGTTTACTCAGTATTAAATATAACAGTCTTACCACATCCTCTAAAGCCCTATATATTCTTTACCCCTACTACTTCTCTGACCTTATGTAAAACCACCCTCTTCCTCACCCATTACTACACTACAGCCACACTGGCCTTTTTGCTCTTCCTCACATAAACTCCACAAACTCCTGTCTAAGGACATTAGTACCTGAGACCTTCTTTACCTAGTACATCTTCCTCCAGCAATTCACACAGCCCACTCCCCCTCCTCCCTCTGGCTCAAATATCACATTATCCTGGTGGCCTTGCAAAATTGTAATACACTTCCTCCAGCCTGCTCCCTGGAACTCCCAGTTCCCAAATGGCCCCCTTTATCTTGCATAATTGTTCTTCTAAGTTGTTGCATGCATGTATGGGGTTAGAGAAGATGAATTCTTTATCTCCCCTAGATTAGTTATACATTTCTTTATAACTAAATACACCAAAATTTAGCAGCTTAAAATAACAAACATTTTATTATCTCATAGGTTATATGATGTAGGAATCCAAGCATTGTTTTTGGTGTCTCAGGCTTAGGGATCCTCGGAGTCTGTAATCAAATTTTTGGTGAGGACAATGGTCATCTCAAGGCTTAACTGGAGGAGGAGCCATTTCTAAACTCAGTCACTGCTGGCTGGCCTCAGGTCTTCACTGGCCAGATCCTTACCACATGGGCTTCTCTATAGTAAATCTTACCACAAGGCAGCTAGCTTATCTAACACTGAGAAAGAAAGAAAATGAGAGAAAATAAGCAAGATGGAAATCACAGTATTTTTGTAACCTAACCTTTGATGTGACACCTCATCACTTTTGCCATGTTCTATCATTAGAAGCAAATGACTAAGTCCAGCCCACACTCAAGGGTGAAGGGATGGGCGGAGTCAAGATGGCGGGCTAGGAGGACACGGAATTTGTGTCTCTGAAAAACTAGGACACCTAAGGGGATAGGAGGAACCTCCAGTGACTGGGTAGGATGTGGGGCATGGGGGGGGAGTGAGGGGGAAGGAAAATGGAGATGGGATGGGACTGGTGCCCCTGAGGGGTGGCTGGGGGAGGGGAAGGGATCCCATGCCCTATGGGGGAAATTGGGGGACCATTGGGAGGGCAGAGGATCAAATGGGAGCATGGTTAGGTTTCCTCTGCTCACATGGGCCCCCAGGAGCCTGCTGAGACCCCAGGCCTGATCCTCTGCCCACCTAGGCCCCCTACAGCCGTGCGGGTCCTGACAGAGTGGGAGGGAGGGAAGGGGGAGCAAAAGTAAAGCCCAGACCTACGGGACTGGCACCCCTGAGGGGTGGCTGGGGGAGGGGAGGAGTTCCTACCCAGCAGGACCCACCCATGATTAGGTGTCCAGCAGGGATGAGGGAGACCCTTGGGGAGATGGGGGTGGGGTGCAGAGGAATGGAAGGGAATGCAGCCAGCACTTTCCCTGTCCACTTAGGCACAGGGGAGCCTGTTGGGCTCCTGCCTAATTCTCTGCCCTCAGAGCCTCCCTCCTGCTGCACAGAACCCAAGCCCCACCCCTACACCTCCACCCAGGGCCCTATGTCTACACTCGGAGACCCCTTCTGAGACCCCCTCCAATGTGTTGGGCCTAAACCCCACCTACACACCCTCATCCAGGGCCTTAGCTCCAAACTCCGGGACTCCACACTCTGGAGGCCCTCCTTTGGACATGCTGCCTTTCCCCTTCCATGAAGGTCCTAAGCAAAGGGCCTGCCCCAGGCTTGAACATCACCCCCACCTAGGCCCCACCCCCAGGCCTTCTCTGGCTGCGTGAGTCCTGAGTCTAGGTCCTGTCCCACCCTAAATCCCACCCCTGCTTACGTTCCACACCCACCTAAACTCTGCCAAGCCTTTTTTTTTCTTTTTTCTGTAGTCATTTTATTTTACATTGTTGCAGTTGTTTCAATTATGTTTTTATTTCTCCTAATATATTTTTTATCTTTCTAATTGTATTTTGTTTTTAATCTTTGTTATTGTACTGCTCCTATTTTTCTTTTTCTTTTCTTTCTTTTTTTTTTTTTTGCTGTGCAACTCAGCTTGCAGGATCTTAGTTCCCAGGCTGGAGGTCAGGCCTGAGCTCCTTTGGTGGGAGCTCAAGTCCAAACCGCTGGACTAACAGAGAAACTCAGACCCCAGGGAATATTAATTGGAGTGAGGGCTCCTGGAGGTCCTCATCTTGGCACCAAGACCCAGCTCTATCCAACTGCCTGCAAACTCCAGTGCTGGATGCCTTAGGCCAAACAACCAGGAAGACAGGAATACAGCCCCACCCATCAAAAAAAAAAAATGAAATGACAAAAAAATTTGTTACAGGCAAAGGATCAAGGTAAAAACCTACAAGACTCAATAAATGAAGATGAAATAGGCAACCTACCTGAAAAAGAATTCAGAGTAATAACAGTAAAGATGATCCAAAATCTCAGAAGCAGAATGGAGAAAATACAGGAAATATTTAACAAGGATCTAGAAGAACTAAAGAGCAAACAAACTGTGATGAACAACACAATAAATGAAATTAAAATTACCCTAGAAGGAATCAGTAGCAGAATAACTGAGGCAGAAGAATGGATAAGTGAACTGGAAGATAAAATGGTGGAAATAACTGCCAGGGAGCAGAATAAAGAAAAATGAATGAAAAGAATTGAAGACAGTCTCAGAGACCTCTAGGACAAGATTAAACACACCAACATTCGAATTATAGGGGTCCCAGAAGAAGAAGAGAAAAAGAAAGAGTAAGAGAAAATATTTGAAGAGATCATAGTCGAAAACTTCCCTAACATGGGAAAGGAAATAGTCAAGTCCAGGAAGAGCAGAGAGTCCCGTACAGGATAAACCTAAAGAGAAACATGTCGAAACACATATTAATCAAACTATCAAAAATTAAATACGAAGAAAAAATATTAAAAGCAGCAAGGGAAAAGCAACAAATAACATACAAGGGAATCCCCATAAGGTTAACAGCTGATCTTTCAACAGAAACTCTGAAATCCAGAAGCGAGTGGCAGGACATATTTAAAGTGATGAAAGGGAAAAACCTACAACCAAGATTACTCTACCCAAGCAAAGATCTCATTCAGATTCAGTGGAGAAATCAAAAGCTTTACAGACAAGTAAAAGCTATGAGAATTCAGCACCACCAAACCAGCTCTACTACAAATGCTAAAGGAACTTCTCTAAGCAGGAAATACAAGAGAAGAAAAAGACCCACAAGAACAAACCCAAATCAATTAAGAAAATGGGAATAGGAACATACATAGCAATAATCACCTTGAATGTAAAAGGATTAAATGCTCCAACCAAAAGACATAGACTGGCTGAATGGATACAAGAACAAAACCCTTATATATGCTGTCTACAAGAAACCCACTTCAGACCTAGGGACACATACATACAGAAAGTGAGGGGATGGAAAAAGTTATTCCATGCAAATGGAAATCAAAAGAAACCTGGAGTAGCAATACTTGTATCAGTTAAAATAGACTTTGAAATAAAGACTGTTACAAAAGATAAGGAAGGACACTACATAATGATCAAAGGATCAATCCAAGATGAAAACATAGCAATTATAAATATTTATGCACTTAACATAGAAGCACCTCAATACATAAGGCAAATGCTAACAGCCATAAAAGGAGAAACTGACAGTAACACAATAATAGTGGGGGACTTTAATACCTCACTTACACCAATAGACAGATCAACCAAAATGAAAATAACTAAGGAAACACAAGTATTAAATGACACAATAGACCAGATAGACTTAACTGATATTTTTAGGACATTCCACCAGAAAGTGGAAGAATACACTTTCTTCTCAAGTGCACATGGAACGTTCTCCAGAATAGATCACATCTTGGGTCACAAATGAAACCTTGGAAAATTTAAGAAAACTGAAATCGTATCAAGTATCTTTTCTGACAAAACGCTATGAGATTAGAAATCAATTACAGGAAAAAACCGTAAAAAACACAAATACATGGAAGCTAAACAGTGTGCTGCTAAATAACCAAGAGATCACTGCAGAAATCAAAGACGAAATCCAAAAATACCTAGAAACAAAGGACAATGAAACATGATAATCCAAAACCTATGGGATATAGCAAAAGCAGTTCTAACAGGGACATTCATAGCAATTCAAACTCACCTCAAGAAACAAGAAAACTCTCAAATAAACAATCTAACCTTACAGCTAAAACAACTGGAAAAAGAAGAACAAAGAAAACCCAAAATTAGTAGAAGGAAAGAAATCATAAAGATCAGAGCAGAAATAAATGGAATAGAAACAAAGAAAACAATAGCAAAGATCAATAAAACTAAAAGCTGGTTCTCTGAGAAGATAAACAAAACTGATAAACCTTTAGCCAGACTCATCAAGAAAAAAAGGAGAGGACTCAAATCAATAAAATTAGAAATGAAAAAGAAGAGATTACAACTGACACTGCAGAAATACAAAAGATCATAAGAGACTACTACAAGCAACAATACGCCAATAAGATGGACAACCTTGAAGAAATGGACAAATTCTTGGAAAAGCACAACCTTCCAAGATTGAACCAGGAAGAATTAGAAAATATAAACAGACCAATCACAGGTAATGAAATTGAAACTGTAATTAAAAATCTTCCAACAAACAAAAGTCCAGAACCAGATGGTTTCATAGGTGAATTCTATCAACCATTTAGAGAAGAGTTAACACCTATCCTTTTCAAACTCTTCCAAAATATAGCAGAGGGAGGAACACTCCCAAACTCGTTTTACGAGGCCACCATCACCCTGATACCAAAACCAGACAAAGATATCAGAAAAAAAGAAAATTATAGAATAATATCACTGATGAAAATAGATGCAAACATCCTCAACAAAATACTAGCAAACAAAATCCAACAACACATTAAAAGGATCATACACCATGATCAAGTGGGTTTTATCCCAGGGATGCAAGGATTCTTCAATATACACAAAACAATCAATGGGAAACACCATATTACATTAAAGAATAAAAACCATATGATCATCTCAATAGATGCAGAGAAAGCTTTTGACAAAATTCAACACCCATTTATGATAAAAACTCTCCAGAAAGTGGGCATAGAGGGAACCTACCTCAACATAATTAAAGCCATATATGACAAACCCACAGCAAACATCATTCTCAATGGTGAAAAACTGAAAGCATTTCATCTAAGGTCAGGAGCAAGACAAGGATGTCCACTCTTGCCACTATTATTCAACATAGTATTGGAAGTCCTAGCCACAGCAATCAGAGGAGAAAAAGATATAATAGGAATACAAATTGGAAAAGAAGTAAAACTGTCATTGTTTGCAGATGACATGACATTATACATAGAAAATACTAAAGATGCCACCAGAAAACTACTAAAACTAATCAGTGAATTTGGTAAAGATGCAGGGTACAATATTAATGCACCAAAATAGTTTTCATTCCTATACACCAACAATGAAAGATCCAAAAGAGAAATTAAGGAAACAATCCCATTTACCATTGCAACAAATAGAATAAAATACCTAGGAATAAACCTACCTAAGGAAGCAAAAGACCTGTGCTCAGAAAACTATAGAACACTGATGAAAAAAATCAAAGATAACATAAACAGATGGAGAGATATACCATGCTCCGGGATTGGAAGAATCAATATTGTGAAAATGACTATACTACGCAAAGCAATCTACAGATTCAATGCAATCCCTATCAAATTACCAATGGCATTTTTCACAGAACTAGAACAAAAACTTTTACAATATGTATGGAAACACAAAAGACCCCAAATAGCCAAAGCAATCTTGAGAAAGAAAAACGGAGCTGGAGGAATCAGGCTCCCTGACTTCAGACTATACTACAAAGCTACAGTAATCAAGACAGTATGGTACTGGCACAAAAACAGAAATATAGGTCAATCTAACAGGTTAGAAAGCCCAGAGATAAACCCATACACATATGGTCACCTTATCTTTGACAGAGGAGGGAAGAATATACAATGGAGAAAAGACAGCCCCTTCAACAAGTGGTGCTGAGAAAACTGGACAGCTACATGTAAAAGAATGAAATTAGAACACACCCTAACACCATACACAAAAATAAACTCAGAATGGATTAAAGGCCTAAATGTAAGGCCAGACACTATAAAATTCTTAGAGGAAAACATAGGTAGAACACTCTATGATATAAATCACAGCAAGATCTTTTTTGACCACCCCTCCTAGAGTAAGGGAAATAAAAACAAAAATAAACAAATGGGACCAAATAAAAATTAAAAGCTTTTGCACAGCAAAGGAAACCATAAACAAGATGAAAAGACAACCTTCAGAATGGGAGAAAATGTTTGTAAACAAACAACTGACAAAGGATCAATCTCCAAAATATACAAGCAGCTCATGCAGCTCAATATCACAAAAACAAAAACCCAATCCAAAAATGGGCAGAAGACCTAAATAGACATTTTTCCAAAGAAGACATACAGATGGCCAACAAATGCATGAAAAGAAGCTCAACATCACTAATCATTAGAGAAATGCAAATCAAAATCACAATGAGGTATCACCTCACACCGGTCAGAATGGTCATCATCAAAAAATCTACAAACAATAAATGCTAGAGAGGGTGTGGAGAAAAGGGAACCCTCCTACACTGTTGGAGGGAATGTAAATTGAGCCAGTCACTATGGAGAACAGTATGGAGGTTCCTTAAAGAACTAAAAACAGAACAACCTTATGACCCAGCAATCCCACTACTTGGCATATACCCTGAGAAAAGCATAATTCAAAAAGAGTCATGTGCCACAATATTCATTGCATCACTATTTACAATAGCCAGGACATGGAAGCTACCTAAATGTCAATCAACAGATGGCTGGATAAAGAAGATGTGGCACATATATACAATGGAATCTTATTCAGCCATGAAGAGGAACGAAATTGAGCTATTTGTAATGAGGTGGATGGACCTAGAATCTGTCATACAGAGTGAAGTAAGTCAGAAGAGTAAAACAAATACCGTATGCTAAAGCATATATATGGAATTTAAAAAAGCAGTACTGATGAACCTAGTAGCAGGGCAGGAATAAAGACACAGAAGTAGAGAATGGACTTGAGGACACAGGGGGAAGGGGAAGCTGGAATGAAGTAAGAGAGTAGTATTGACGTATATACACTACCAAATGTAAAATGGATGGCTAGTGGGAAGCATCTGCATAGCACAGGGAGATCAGCTCGGTGCTTTGTGATGATCTAGAGGAATGGGATAGGGAGGGTGGGAGGGAAGCTCAAGAGGGAGGAGACATGGGGATATATGTATACATATAGCTGATTCACTTTGTTGTACAGCAGAAACTAACACAACCCTGTAAAGCATTTATACTCCAATAAAGATGTGGGGAAAAAAATGGGTGAAGGGATTACATAATCAAATAACTTCCAGGAGGTAGAGCTCATTGGGGGCCACTTTACAGGCTGCCTACCACATCCTCTACTAGAATATAAGGTTCATATTATTTTTATTGCTATATACCAGAGCGTAGAACAATGCCTGGCTACAGAGTAATCACCTGTTAATCATATGAATTAAGTTACTACTCTCCCACTGCTTTCTTGCCTAGGCCTTCTGTTCCCACTAAAATGAGAAGATACTTTCTGTGGTGTCTTAGATTTAGAATTTTGTACATGCCTATACCCCCACTGAGAGTTTTCTCCTTCCAACCCTAACATGTTATGAGTCAGGCCAGCACTTCAGAGTTCAGGTCAGATTGTGCCACCACTACCTTCCCCCCAAATCCCTATGACTCTCTCTAGCTTCTCTGAGCTCATGTGGTGCCTGTACCACATAGCTTTGTGGTTACTTACGTATAAGTCTTATTCTTTCAGACTCTGAGCTTCTTGATATCAAATATCAAATACCATGTGTTCACCCAATATAAGCCCAGCCAAGGTTGGTGCAATATCTCTCTATATAGCTGTCATAGACACCTGGCAGAGTTCTTTGCCACACATATTAGTGGCAAATATGTTATTGGTTTCACTCTTTTGTTGTTTCCTGTTTCCACTAAATGTTCTATATGTATTTGCTGAGTAACTGAATTCAAGTCCTTGAATCATTTATGAATGAATGGCATGAGCCTGTGTTTTCCTTTTGACACTGAGATTTATATTGGCCAAATGTCATGACTCTAATTTTAGTTCTAAAATGGAGTTTTCTGCCACTCTATAGATTTCCTTTCAAGTGGAAGAGTGGTCAGAGAGAAAGCAGGAAGAACAGGAGGAAAAATAGGGGCAGACTAGACATAAACTGAATTAGACAGCAAAGAGCACTGGACATTAGCTTTCCCAACAGTAAAAATGATGAAGCAGGCAGCGGTGGTATAGGACATGAGTAAATTTCCTTTATGTTCTGAATTCCTAAGTCTTCAAAGGTGGGCTCATTTGGAGTGTCTTCAAAGCAGCTGAAATTGCCTGGACCCCCATTTTCTTTGAATTTCACTTGCAAATTCTTAGGCACAACAGCAAGGAGGGCTCAAGCCAGACTAATCCAGGTTGCTCATTAACTACATCATCTACAGAAACTAATTGCTCAGCGCCCCTGTTTCCACCTAGTATTGCTTTATTTAGAGAGAGTAATCCAAGCTCTTGAGTCCTCCCAGCCATAGGGATTTGTTATCCAAAAAGATACTCTTCAGAACACAGAATTCAAGATTATTCATGTAAGCCAAAATAATAGGGATCAGTTTCCTAATTTTACAAGATTATTTAGAAGACAGTAGTAATTAGTGGATGCTTTTTGATGACATGGCAAGAATTTGTATAAAGTCAGACTAAGGATTTTATGAAGACATACCACAGCTGCCATATTTGCCATGTTGACCTAATCAAAATATTGTCTTCCCTTGGCCCAACTACAGTAGTCCAATAAAGTTGCTGCCTAACGTCTCTAGGGTTCAATAAACCTCCTTTGCCTGAGTCTTGGAGAGCCAACAGATGACACCTGGACAGTGTTCATCTCAAAATGTGATATAAATCCAAAGTTGCAGTCCAGCTAGATTAGTGCATGTTCTCCAGAAGGATGGAAGAAAGAACAGAATTGGAGCCATATTTTACTGCCTCTCTGGAGGTAAGTAGAATACCTTCTAGCGAGAAAGTTTTCGGGCTATTTTAGGATATTCAGGTTGTACGAATATATAAGACTGGGCTCAGAATCAAACCAAAAGTTAAAACAGATTTTTGAGTATGATAACAGTTTTCATTAGAAGTACAGCAAATGAGTCTTATCCCTAAAATAAGCATATAACATTTTAGTAGCTTGATGTTTCAAAGGTCAATAGGCAGTGCCATATGGGGTGTGTGTGTGTTTGTGTGTGTGTGTGTGTGTGTTTGTGTGTGTGTGTGTGTGTGTGTGTGTCTGCACATGCATGTGCACATGCACACAGGCCTGCATGCCTTAAAACAGCAAACTATACTTGCATCCTCTGATCCATCAGCTCTGACAGCAGTAAACAGTTTACAGATGCTTAAAGCATATGAATTGCGGGGTTGATTTGACTTAAGGGCAAAAGATTTGCCCAGAATTTTGCATGTTTTGATAAAACATTTCAGAGGTTCCCTCACTGTACTCAACAGCATTTACTGTAGGTGCTGGCAAACCACAGTGGGCAATTCTTACTTAAATATGTATAAGATCAAATGGCCTTTCTGCTCACATGCTATCCACTTTTCTGCTTATTTGTTTGTTTTCTCAGCTGCCCAGAATAGTGAAAATACACACCAAAGTTTTAGTTTTGGTTTTGGTTTTTCTGGAAAGTCAACTACATCTTAATGAGAGCAATGGTCATGACAGATAACATGGTAATGATCCAAACTTTATCTGACTATGCTGGAATCCTATTCAATAACAAAGAAATTCATATACATTGCTCAGCTCAAGGCTGTGGACTGCACAGGTTGGGTGGGTACATGATGGCTGTGATTTGGAGAAATAATCATTTTCATGATAAAGGAGGATGAGTGTTTCTTTCTCTTGCCCTTGCTTTATTTTGCCATTTTCTTTTTCTTTGAATGCTATTTACTCAGGTCCATGCTCCAATCACGTCTTCTTTATAATGCTTGTCTATTTGTCAGAATAAGGTCATGTATTAGGCTAGTAAGAACTAGCTATTTATGGCACTAATTACTTTTTAAAGAAAACCTCAAAAGAGATACAACCAAATAAATTAATCTCTACTTGTGTTTTTCTTTTATTTTTCTATTTTAATTTATTTTTTTATTGAAGTATACTTGATTTACAATTTTGTGTTAGTTTCAGGTGTACAGAAAAGTGTATATATATATATATATACATATATATATATATACACACTTTTTTTCAGATTCTTTTCCACCATACATCATTACAAGATATTGAACACAGTTCCCTGTGCTATACAGTAGGATCCTGCTGCCCATCCACTCCATATATAGCAGTGTGTAAATGTCAATCCCCAAATCCCAAGTCACTCCCCGCTTTTCCCCCTTGGTAACCACAAGCCTGCTCTCTGTCTGTGAGTCTATTTCTGTTTTGTAAATAAGTTCATTTGTGTCATTTTTTTAGATTCCACATATAAGTGATGTCATATGATATATGTTTTTAAATTTAGAAGATGTAGAACCTGTAAGATCTATGCGAAGAAGAGAATTCAGGGAGACAAGGCAATCTCAGCATTTTCTAGCTTATACCGTCTCTCCCCAGAGAGGAAAGTAATGTGTTTATGAGTCTCTTCTTATATATTAAATATATTTTTTAAATATTTAGGAAATATTCAGACTCTTGAAAAATTACATCTAACAGGAAAAAAATCCCCAGAAATATATCTATATATAGATATATATAGATAGATAGATTTTTTTTTTCTGGTGTAAGTGCAAAGAAACCCACCAGAGTTGAATGCACAGTTTGGTGGGATGGAAATAATCAAGCAGACAGGTCAAGAGTTTAAAAATTCTGGTTTTAGATGTCAGAACAATATTAGAAATCATTAGTAGAATGAGTCTAGGTTCCAGGTATGATCATTTAAAGAAAAAGCAAGATCACCTTGACTCCCTGTTAAACATACCTAAAGATACCTATGCCAACTAGACTTTATTTTGTTAGAAGTCTCTCCAACTCAAGTAAGTTATGCAAATTGTAGCTATAGTGCACAAGAACAGATGAGCCATGGAGTAGAGAGCCTATCAATTCCTGCCTTATATTAATAATGGCATATTGTATACACACAGCCAACTCTTGATCCAGACATAAATGCACACATTTTGATACATCACCAGAGTGACTGATGTGACAAAATCCAGAACTGATCCCTATGCAATCATTCTACAGATTGAAAAGATGATTAAAAATCCTTTCAAATGGGAAGAATGGCATCAATATGTTATAAGCATCTTTGAGAGAGATATAAATTACAAGCCTGGGTTAACCTAAAATATCACTTGTTTAGTTTTGGATGGGCCTAAGGAAAAGGGGAGAGATACCCAAAAGAAAGTTTTCTTGCCCGAAGTTAAGATTTATAACGTAATGAATGCTCCAGGAGGGCAGAGATTTTGTCTGTTTCTGTTTTTCCCTTTTCATTGCTAAATAACTTACATGCAGAGGTGCTTCACGGTAAATTTCCCTACACGTGTTGGTTTTGAAGTGAACATAATACATCCTCCCACCTGGCTATTGGCATAGTCCCCTGACTGGTCTCTTTGCTCTTATACTCACTTTGCAATTCTCTACCTAGTCTCCAAGCAACACAAGTGCAATTTTTTTTACAAAACAAATCCTTTCCTCTGCTTAGGAGCTCTTCTAGACCCAGCTCTGCCTACCACAGAGACTTCACCTCTGACCACTCCTCCATCCTCTACGGCCCTCCAGCCACTCCAGCCTTTAATCCAATTCTTAGCTGGGTCAAGGGCATTTTTGTCTTTGGGCCTTTGCACCAGCTTTCTCCTCTGGAATGTCCCACTTTGTTCATGTGGTTGGCCTTTCTGCTCATTCAAATCTCAACCAAATGTCTTTAAATAAAAATAGGAACAAAATAGCAACCAACACTTTTACAGCACTTACCGTGTGCCTAGCAGCAAAGTGCTTTACACACAATTTTTTACATAAATTTAAAACCTTTTCACCCATTTCTCCCATCTCCCTAACCCCTGCCTCTGGCAACCACCAATCTGTTCACTGTATCTATGAGATTTTTTGTTTTCCACATATAAGAGAGATCATATGGTATTTGTCTTTTCTCTGTCTGATTTATTTTCCTCGGCATAGTGATCTTGAGGTCTGTCCATGTTGTTGCAAATGGCAAGATTTCATTCTTTTTTATGGCTTAATAATATTCCATATATGGAATGGAATATATATAAAATGGAATCTTTTATATATATAATATCTCACATCTATGTATCTATATATCTATAGATATATAGATATACATATATATTTATAGATAGATAGGTATACTTTACATATGTATATATATATATCACATCTTTTTTATCCATTTATCTCTCAATAGACAGGTTGTTTCCATATCTTGGCTATTGTGAATAATGCTTCAAAGAACATGGGGGTGCAGATAGCTTATCAAGTTAGTGTTTTTATTTTCTTTGGATAAATACCCAAAAGTGGAATTGCTGGATCATATGGTAGTTCTATTTTTAATTTTTAACTCATTTAATATTAATTTAAAAACTGCAAGTAGATCCTATTGTTATCAACCTCATTTTCAGATGAAGAGACTAAGGCACAGAGAGTCTAAGAAAACTGCCTATGGTCAGACACTTGTAAATAATGGAAATAAATTTGATCCCATATCTGAAGTTCATTATTTTAACTCCTTCATGATTCTGCCTTTCAGAAAATTGCAACCCAGTTACTTTCTACCATATCACCCTATTTTAATTTTCTTTAGAGCACCTATCACCATATGATGCTTTTCATATCTATTTATTTCTGTATATATATTATTTATATATATATTTCTTTACTTTTACAAATTATTGTGTCTCTTTTTTTCTAAAATATACGTTTTCTGAGGCCAAGGTGCATTTCTGCTTTGTTTACAGCAGAGTATCTGGCATTGAGAGTAGTTCTTAACATGTAGGAAGTACCCACCAAACATTTGCTGAAGAATTAATTAGCAGCCTAACAGGTGTGTTCCTATCTGGTTGTCAGTGCAGGCCTCCAAGATGGTGAATTGGATCTGGCCATTCATCTCAGGGAATTCAGAGTCCTTAACCATTAGTTTACGTAGAGGTGATCAAAGCTAATGATTCACACTGACCAAGCTGAGTAGAGATTAATTGATAAATCAAAATGACAATTTGTTAATTTACCATGAGTAATGTTCCTGTCAGCGAAAAAGCACATTCGCCACCAGTTAGAGAAGCCTCCGTGGGAAAGAAAATTAAGATCAGAAGGTTGCTCAGCAAATATAAAATCAAAGCAAAATGAATTTGAAGATTTGCAAGATATTTTAATCAAGCAATGGCAGCTCTATGAATTGCCCTTTGCAACTACCAGGCAATTCTCACCAATAGGCCAGACTTTCTAGTCAACAAGGACTCTTATCCTTTCACAAGGATTATACAGTCTCACTGTCCAACGCTAGGAATGTTTATTCTCCAGCTGACCTCAAGGCTCTTTTTTTTTTAACATCTTTATTGGAGTATAATTGCTTTACAATGGTGTGTCAGTTTCTGCTTTATAACAAAGTGAATCGGCTACACATATACATATGTCCCCATATCTCCTCCCTCCCGCATCTCTCTCCCTCCCACCTCCCCATCCCACCCCTCTAGGTGGTCATAAAGCACTGAGCTGATCTCCGTGTGCTATGCGGCTGCTTCCCACTAGCTGTCTATTTTACGTTTGCTAGTATATATATGTCCATGCCACTCTCTCACTTTGTCCCAGCTTATCCTTCCCCCCTCCCCGTATCCTCAAGTCCATTCTCTAGTGGGTCTGCATCTTTATTCCTGTCTTGCCCCTAGGTTCTTCATGACGATTTCTGTTTTTTTAGATTCCATATATATGTGTTAGCATACAGTATTTGTTTTTCTCTTTCTGACTTACTTCACTCTGTACGACAGTCTCTAGGTCCATCCAACTCACTACAAATAACTCAGTTTTGTTCCTTTTTATGGCTGAGTAATATTCCATTGTATATATGTGCCACATCTTCTTTATCCATTCATCTGTTGATGGACACTTCGGTTGCCTCCATGTCCTGGCTATTGTAAATAGAGCTGCAATGAACATTTTTGTACATGACTCTTTTTGAATTATGGTTTTCTCAGGATATATGCCCAGTAGTGGGATTGCTGTGTTGTATGGTAGTTCTATTTTTAGTTTTTTAAGGAACATCCATACTGTTCTCCATAGTGGCTGTATCAATTTACATTCCCACCAACAGTGCAAGAGGCTTCCCTTTTCTCCACGCCCTCTCCAGCATTTATCGTTTGTAGATTTTTTGATGATGGCCATTCTGACCAGTGTGAGATGATATCTCATTTTAGTTTTGCTTTGCATTTCCCTAATGGTTAATGATGTGGAGCATTCTTTCATATGTCTGTTGGCAATCTGTATATCTTCTTTGGAGAAATGTCTATTTAGGTCTTCTGCCCATTTTTGGATTGGGTTGTTTGTTTTTTTAATATTGAGCTGCATGAGCTGCTTATAAATTTTGGAGATTAATCCTTTGTCAGTTGCTTCATTTGCAAATATTTTCTCCCATTCTGAGGATTATCTCTTCATCTTGTTTATGGTTCCCTTTGCTGTGCAAAAGCATTTAAGTTTCATTAGGTCCCATTTGTTTATTTTTGTTTTTATTTCCATTTCTCCAGGAGGTGGGTCAAAAAGGATCTTGCTGTGATTTATGTCATAGAGTGTTCTGCCTATGTTTTCCTCTAAGAGTTTGATGGTGTCTGGCCTTACATATAGGTCTTTAATCCATTTTCAGTTAATTTTTGTGTATGGTGTTAGGGAGTGTCCTAATTTCATTCTTTTTTTTTATTAATTTATTTATTATTTATTTTTGGCTGTGTTGGGTCTTCGTTTCTGCGCGAGGGCTTTCTCTAGTTGTGGCAAGTGGGGGCGACTCTTCAGCACGATGCACGAGCCTCTTACTACCTTGGCCTCTCTTGTTGCGGAGCACAGGCTCCAGACATGCAGGCTCAGTAGTTGTGGCTCACGAGCCTAGTTGCTCCACGGCATGTGGGATCTTCCCAGACCAGGGCTCGAACATGTGTCCCCTGCATTGGCAGGCAGATTCTCAACCACTGCACCACCAGGGAAGCCCCTAATTTCATTCTTTTACATGTAGCTGTCCAGTTTTCCCAGCACCACTTATTGAAGAGACTGTCTTTTCTCCACTGTATATTCTTGCCTCCTTTATCAAAGATAAGGTGATCATATGTGCATGCGTTTATCTCTGGGCTTTCTATCCTGTTCCATTGATCTATATTTCTGTTTCTGTGCCAGTACCATATTGTCTTGATTACTGTAGCTTTGTAGTATAGTCTGAAGTCAGGGAGCCTGATTCCTCCAGCTTCGTTTTTCTTTCTCAAGATTGCTTTGGCTATTTGGGGTCTTTTGTGTTTCCATACAAATTGTGAAATTTTTTGTTCTAGTTCTGTGAAAAATGCCAGTGGTAGTTTGATAGGGATTGCATTGAATCTGTAGATTTCTTTGGGCCATACAGTCATTTTCACAATAGTGATTCTTCTACTCCAGGAACATGGTATATCTCTCAATCTGTCTGTATCATCTTTAATTTCTTGCAACAGTGTCTTGTAGTTTTCTGCATGCAGGTCTTTTGTCTCCTTAGGTAGGTTTATTCCTAGGTATTTTATTCTTTTTGTTGCAATGGTAAATGGGAGTGTTTCCTTAATTTCTCTTTCAGATTTTTCATCATTAGTGTATAGGAATGCATGAGATTTCTGTGCATTAATTTTGTATCCTGCTACTTTACCAAATTCTTTGATTAGCTCTAGTAGTTTTCTGGTAGCATCTTTAGGATTCTCTATGTATAGTATCATGTCATCTGCAAACAGTGACAGCTTTACTTCTTCTTTTCCAATTTGGATTCCTTTTATTTCTCTTTCTTCTCTGATTGCAGACGCAAAAAATTCCAAAACTATGTTGAATAATAGTGATGAGAGTGGGCAACTTTGTCTTGTTCCTGATCTTAGTGGAAATGGTTTCAGTTTTTCACCATTGAGGATGATGTTGGCTGTGGGTTTGTCATATATGGCCTTTATTATGTTGAGGAAAGTTCCCTCTATGCCTACTTTCTGGAGGGTTTTTATGATAAATGGGTATTGAATTTTGTTGAAAGCTTTCTCTGCACCTATTGAGATGATCATATGTTTTTTCTCCTTCATTTTGTTAATATGGTGTATCACGTTGATTGATTTGCATATATTGATGAATCCTTGCAATTCTGGGATAAACCCCACTTGATCATAGTGTATGATCCTTTTAATGTGTTGTTGGATTCTGTTTGCTACTATTTTGTTGAGGATTTTTGCATCTATGTTCATCAGTGATATTGGCCTGTAGTTTTCTTTCTTTGTGACATCTTTGTCTGGTTTTGGTATCAGAGTGATGGTGGCCTCGTAGAATGAGTTTGGGAGTGTTCCTCCCTCTGCTATATTTTGGAAGGGTTTGAGAAGGATAGGTGTTAGCTCTTCTCTAAATGTTTGATAGATTTCACCTGTGAAGCCATTTGGTCCTGGGCTTTTGTTCATTGGAAGATTTTTAATCACAGTTTCAATTTCAGTACTTGTGATTGGTCTGTTCATATTTTCTATTTCTTCCTGGTTCAGTCTTGGCACATTGTGCATTTCTAAGAATTTGTGCATTTCTTCCAGGTTGTCCATTTTATTGGCATAGAGTTTCTTGTAGTAATCTCTCATGATCCTTTGTATTTCTGCAGTGTCAATTGTTACTTGTCCTTTTTCATTTCTAATTCTATTGATTTGAGTCTTCTCCCTTTTTTTCTTGATGAATCTGGCTAATGGTTTATCAATTTTGTTCATCTTCTCAAAGAATCAGCTTTTAGTTTTATTGACCTTTGCTACCGTTTCCTTCATTTCTTTTTCATTTATTTCTGATCTGATCTTTATGATTTCTTTCCTTCTGCTAACTTTGGAGTTTTTTTGCTCTTCTTTCTCTAATTGCTTTAGGCGTAAGGTTAGGTTGTTTATGTGAGATGTTTCTTGTTTCTTAAGGTAGGTTTGTATAGCTATAAACTTCCCTCTTAGAACTGCTTTTGTTGTATCCAGTAGGTTTTGGGTGTTTGTGTTTTCATTGTCATTTGTTTCCAGGCATTTTTTGATTTCCTCTTTGATTTCTTCAGTGATCATTTGGTTATTAAGTAATGTGTTGTTTAACCTCCATGTGTTTGTTTCTTACAGATATTTTCCAGTAATTGATATCTAGTCTCATAGTGTTGTGGTCGGAAAAGATACTTGATATGATTTCAATTTTATTAAATTTACCAAGGCTTGATTTGTGACCCATGATATGATCTATCATGGAGAATGTTCCATGAGCACTTGAGAAGAATGTGTGTCCTGTTGTTTTTGGATGGAATGTCCTATAAATATCAATTAGGTCCATCTTGCTTACTGTATAATTTAAAGCTTGTGTGTCCTTATTTATTTTCATTTTGGATGATCTGTCCATTGGTGAAAGTGGGGTGTTAAAGTTCCCTACTATGATTGTGTTACTGTCGATTTCCCCTTTCATAGCTGTTAGCATTTGCCTTATGTATTGAGGTGCTCCTGTGTTGGGTGCATAAATATTTACAATTGTTATATCTTCTTCTTGGATCGATCCCTTGATCATTATGTAGTGTGCTTCTTTGTCTCTTGTAATAGTCTTTTTTTTAAAGTCTATTTTGTTTGATATGAGAATTGCTACTCCAGCTTTCTTTTGATTTCCATTTGCATGGAATATCTTTTTCCATCCCCTCACTTTCTGTCTGTATGTGTCCCTAGGTCTGAAGTGGGTCTCTTGTAAACAGCATATATACGGGTCTTGTTTTTGTATCCATTCAGCCAGTCTATGTCTTTTGGTTGGAGCATTTAATCCATTTACATTTAAGGTAATTATCAATATGTATGGTCCTTTTACCATTTTCTTAATTGTTTTGAGTTTATTATTGTAGGTCTTTTCCTTCTCTTGTGTTTCCTGCCTAGAGAAGTTCCTTTAGCATTTGTTGTAAAGCTGGTTTGGTGGTGCTAAATTCTCTTAGCTTTTGCTTGTCTGTAAAGTTCTTAATTTCTCTGTCAAATCTGAATGAGATCCTTGCTGGGTAGAGTAATCTTGGTTGTAAGTTTTTCTCCTTCATCACTTTAAATATGTCCTGCCACTCCCTTCTGGCTTGCAGAGTTTCTGCTGAAAGATCAGCTGTAAATCTTATGGGGATTCCCTTATGTGTTATTTGTTGTTTTTCCCTTGCTGCCCTTAACATTTTTTCTTTGTATTTAATTTTTGATACTTTGATTAATATGTGTCTTGGCATGTTTCTCCTTGGATTTATCCTGTATGGGACTCTTTGTGCTTCCTGGACTTGATTAACTATTTCCTTTCCCATATTAGGGAAGTTTTCTACTATAACCTCTTCAAATATTTTCTCAGTCCCTTTCTTTTTCTCTTCTCCTTCTGGAACCCCTATAATTCGAATGTTGGTGCGTTTAATGTTGGTCTAGAGGTCTCTGAGACTGTCCTCAATTCTATTCATTCTTTTTTCTTTATTCTATTCTGTGGTAGTCATTTCCACTGTTTTATCTTCCAGGTCACTTATCCTTTCTTCTGCCTCAGTTATTCTGCTATTAATCCCTTCTAGAGAATTTTTAATTTCATTTATTGTGTTTTTCATCACTGTTTGTTTGCTGTTTAGTTCTTCTAGGTCCTTGTTAAACGTTTCTTGTATTTTCTCCATTCTATTTCCAAGATTTTGAATCATCTTTACTATCATTACTCCGAATTCTTTTTTCAGGTAGACTGCCTATTTCCTCTTCATTTGTTAGGTCTGGTGGGTTTTTGCCTTGCTCCTTCATCTGCTGTGTGTTTCTCTGTCTTCATATTTTGCTTAACTTACATGTTTGGGATCTCCTTTTTGCAGGTTGCAGGTTCATAGTTTCCGTTGTTTTTGGTGTCTGTCCCCAGTGGCTAAGGTTGGTTCAGTGGGTTGTGTAGGCTTCCTGATGGAGGGGACTAGTGCCTGTGTTCTGGTGGATGAGGCTGGATCTTGTCTTTCCGTTGAGCAGGTCCAAGTCTGGTGGTGTGTTTTGGGGTGTCTGTGGCCTTATGATGATTTTAGGCAGCCTCTGTGCTAATGGATGGGGTTGTGTTCCTGTCTTGTTAGTTGTTTGACATAGGGTGTGTGCACTGTAGCTTGCTGGTCGTTGAGTGGAGCTGGGTCTTGGTGTTGAGATGGAGATCTCTGGGAGATTTTCACCATTTGATATTATGTGGAGCTGGGAGGTCTCTAGTGGACCAGTGTCCTGAACTTGGCTCTCCCACCTCAATGCCACAGCCCTGACTCCTGGCTGGAGCACCAAGAGCCTGTCCTCCACATGGCTCAGAATAAAAGGGAGGAAAAAAAGAAGGAAAGAAAGAAGAAGATAAAATAAAATAAAGTAAAATAAAATAAAGTTATTAAAATAAAATATAATGATTAAGAAAAAAAATTTTTAAGTAATAAAAACAAAAAAAATCGGACAGACAGAACCCTAGGACAAATGGTAAAAGCAAAGCTTTAGAGACAAATTCACACACAGAAGCATACACATACACACTCAAAAAAAGAGAGAAAGGGAAAAAATATATATATATCATTGTTCCCAAAGTCCACCTCCTCAATTTGGGATGATTCGTTGTCTATTCAGGTAATCCACAGATGCAGGTACATCAAGTTGATTGTGGAGATTTAATCCACTGTTCCTGAGGCTGCTGGGAGACATTTCCCTTTCTGTTCTTTGTTCGCATAGCTCCCAGGGTTCAGCTTTGTATTTGGACTTGCCTCTGCGTGTAGGTCACCTGAGGGTGCCTGTTCTTCACTCAAAGAGGACGGGGTTAAGGATGCAGCTGATTTGGGGGATCTGGCTCACTCAGGCTGGGGGGAGGGAGGGGTACGGATGCAGGGCGAGCCTGCGACGGCAGAGGCCGGCATGACGCTGCACCAGCCTGAGGCGCACCGTGCATTTTCCTGGGGAAGTTGTCCCTGTATCACGGGACCCTGGCAGTGGCGGGCTGCACAGGCTCCCGGGAGGGGAGGTGTGGATAGTGACCCGTGCTTGCACACAGGCTTCTTGTTGGCTGCAGGAACAGCCTTAGAGTCTCATGCCCATCTCTGGGGTCCGCACTGATAGCCCCGTCTCATGCCTGTCTCTGGAGCTCCTTTAAGCAGCACTATTAATCCCCTCTCCTTGCGCACCAGCAAACAAAAGGCAAGAAAAAGTCTCTTGCCTCTTTGGCAGCTCCAGACTTTTTCCCGGACTCCCTCCCGGCTAGCCGTGGTTCACCAGCCCCTTCAGACTGTGTTCACGCAGCCAACCCCAGTCCTCTCCCTGGGATCTGACCTCTGAAGCCCGAGGCTCAGCTCCCAGCGCCAACCCATCCCAGCGGGTGAGCAGACAAGCCTCTTGGGTTGGTGAGTGCAGGTCGGCACCAATCCTCTGTGTGGGAATCTCTCCACTTTGCCCTCCGCCCCCCCTGTTGCTGTGCTCTCCTCCATGGCTCCAAAGCTCCCCCCTCCGCCACCTGAAATCTCCACCCACGAAGGGCCTTCCTAGTGTATAGAAACCTTTCCTCCTTCACAGCTCCCTCCCACTGGTGCAGGTCCTGTCCCTATTCTTTTGTCTCTGTTTTTTCTTTTGCCCTACCCAGGTACGTGGGGAGTTTCTTGCCTTTTGGGAGATCTGAGGTCTTCTGCCAGCATTCAGTAGGTGTACTGTAGGAGTTGTTCCACATGTAGATGTATTTCTGATGTATTTGTGGGGAGGAAGGTGATCTCTGAGTGTTACTCGTGCGCCATCTTGAAGCTCCTCCAAGGCTGTTTTATATTTGTCTTTTCCAGTCCTTTTAGATTTGGAGAAGCAACCTACTTCAAATGCCATTTCCAGGAGGCACCCACCTCCACTCTGTGTAAGTCTTCACACTAGATGACTTTTCTGGTGACCCCTTAAGGTAACTTAGTTCCCAATGACTCAGCTCAGAACCTCAAGATATAATCTAATTGGTACAAACCAGTTAATGGATTGGTTGTTTGGGGGTCAGTGTTCTATGCTGGGTTAATTATTTATGTGGCAGTCAGAGTGTAGAAGGAAACAAGGAGTTGTACAAAATGCCAGCCGATGCTTAGGAGAAAGAAGAGGATACTTCTATTTGGCACCATCAAGTGTAATGGTGTCTTTCACATTTTTCATTTCATTTTTCTCCTAGTTCTAAAGCATTTTCATAAATAGCCTTGCTATGTGGTTGATTGCACATTTGTATTGTTTACCAACAACTCTGCTAATAGATTATAATCCTTTAGGTTATTTATTTTGAAGACAATTCTAGAAAAGGAAATACTAATTTAATGATTATGAATATTTTCTGACTCCTTTTAAATTTTGAAAAAAATAATTTTAGACTTACAGAACAGTTACAGTAGTACAGTGTTTGAATGGTGAAGCAGCCTTTCCTAAAGATAACACTTTATATAACCATGGCACAGTTGTCAAAACTAATAATTTAACATTAGTACATTACTATGAATTAAAGTACAGACTTTATTTGGATTTCACCAGCTTTTTATTAATGTTCTCTTGCAACCAGTCATCATGTTTCCTTAGTCTCATCCAATCTGTGACAGTTCCTCAGTCTTTCCTTGTCTTTCATAATCTTGGGACTTCTGAAGAGTACTGATCAATTATTTTGTAAAAGCTTTCTTAATTTAGGTTTGTCTTATGTTCCCTCATAATTAGACTGAGGCTATGCATTACTGGAAAGAATACCACAGATGCAAAGTGCCTTTCTTAGTGCATGTTTTCTGGAGGTGCATGATGTTGATATGTCAAATTGTGCTGACTTTAAATTTGATCATTTGGTTAAGGCAGTGTCTGGCATATTTTTCCAGTGTAAAATTACTATGTTTCCCCTTGCAATCAATATTTGTTTTGTGAAAAATACTTTGAAATAATACGAATATACTCTTTGTCCTTAAATTTTTGTCCACTAATTTTAACATCCATTTGTGGATCTTGTTTGCTGCCATGGTGTTTCCATGGTGTTCTAATGGAGATTTTCTATTTCCTTTATTCCTTCTGCATTTGTTCATTAGATTTTTTTTTTTCTGTAAAGAAGACTATCCACCCTCCACTAATTTATTTATTCAGTTACTTTTATATCAGTTTGAACTCAAAGATATTTACATTATTCTTTGGATTACAATCCAATGTTACTACTTATTTTATTGTACATATCGTTCCACCTTTGGCTATTAGGTGTGGCTTTTATGCCCTTTCAACATACTCATATCTCTTTTTTATGTTGTTCGAGAATTCCCTCACTTTCTGTCATCACACAATTCTCTAGATTTTTTTTCTGAGTTGTAGTTCATTTATAGACATACCACAGTTTGTTTATCCATTAACCAATTGAATGATGCCTGAGTTGTTCTGAAATGTTCCTGTTTATTTTGTCTTATGAATTGAACTGCTGTAAACCTTTATACACAGGTTTTGTGCAAACATAAGTTTTCATTTCTCTTGGATAAATACATAAAAGTAGGATTTCTGGGTCATACAGTATGTGGCTGCTTAACTTTATAAAAAACTGTCAAGCTCTTTTCCAAAGTGACTGTACCATTTTCATTTCTACCAGCAAAGCATGAGAATTTTAGTTTCACATACTTACTAGCACTTGGAATTGTCAAATTTGGGCGGTTTGTTTTTGTTTTACTAGCCATTCTAAAAGATGTGTAGTGAAATATTAGTGTGGTTTTAATATCTATTTCCCTAATGACTAATGATGTTGAGAATTTTTCATATAATTACTTGCTATTCATATATCTTCTTTAGTGAAATGTCTCTTCTTCCATTTATAAAATTGGGTTGTTTTACTATGTAGAATATTTTTATAGATTCTGGGTAAAAATTATTTGTCAAAATATGATTTGTAAGTGTCTGTGACATGTCTTTTTCATTCTCTTCACAGTGACTTTTACAAAACAAAAGTTTTAGATTTCTGTAAAGTCCAAATTACCTTTTTTTTAATGGTTCATGCTTTTAGCATTGTATCTAAAAACTCATTCTCTAACCTAAGAACATACATATTTTCTACTCTTTTCTGCTATAGGTTTTATGGTTCAATGTTTTACATATTGGTCTATGATCCATTATGAGTTTATATCTACATAACACATGAGGTGCAGGATGAAGTTCATATATTTGCAAACAGACATCAAATTGTCCCAGCATCATTTTTGAAAAGACTATCTCATATCTATCTATCTATCTATCTATCTATCTATCTATCTATCTATCTATCTATCTATGAGGGTGTGTGTGTGTTTGACAAACATATATGTATGTATCTATGACAAATACATTTGTCATACATATGTATATATTAATAATTATGAGTTTTTATTTCATGTCTTTAAAAGTGATATTAAAGATAGTTTTTTAGAGGTAAAATTATAAGTCGCTCAGAACACTGAACAATATTAGGTAGGTTAAAATAATTTAAGCCTGGCTCATGGAGGTAATTAAAAGATAAAAGAAATAATTTTTACTGATTTATTACATTTATATATAATATATATAATTAAACCAAATTCTTTGGTTTACTATGCAAATATAACATACGTTTATTGCAAACATAGTGTTTATGTTTTTATGAAGCAAGTTTAAAAACAAACACCATGGAATATGAAATACTCTATGGTTTTTCTTAAAGTTTTCTGCACTGAACTGGAAAAGGATGCCTCACTTAGGTAGTAAACATGGCTGTGTAGCATCTTCATTTTTCAGGATAATTTGATTTATATCATTTAAAATATAATAATTATTATAAAAATAAGTAAATAAATATAAATAATTTGATTATATAATAAAAAATCATTTAGGAAGACACTATAACTTGATTAAATTTGATTGTATCCTCATCTATCTTTATATTTGTTTCAAGGCAATTCCAAATTCATCAGACAAGAGGTTAATCACAGTGACTCATGGCAATGGAGTGGGATGACTGTCATATAACCACTTTGGTTTAGATGTATTATGTGAGGTAATTCCATAATTAAAGTATAACGCTTCAGAAATCCATAAGAGGGCATTGAGGACATCTGTGTGTTCAGTAGTAATTATGATTTAACAAGGAAAAGTCTTAAGGGAGAGAGAGAGGGAGAGAAAGAGAAAGAGAGAGGGAGAGAAGAAAAAGAGATGAAGATGGTGGAAAAGGAGAAAATAAAGAAATCACAGTTACAAAATGGATATTCATAATAAAAATGTGAGAGTTGGAGACAAAAGAAAGCCAGATGAGAAACTTCGTGCTTTATGTCAGAGACAAAGGTTTGCAGATTTGTGAGTGAAGGAGGGAGTTTAGGAGAGATGAACTAGGGGGTTTGTGGGAAACTGAAAAAGGGATAGATAAAGATTGTTAGAAATTTTGCTAAGGGCTGTTAATTGGATCCCCTCTGACATTCTACAACTGGCTTTTTAAATAAAGCTTAGTGGTATTTCTCAGTTATTCTTATTTGCCAAACTGGTATTTATCGTACTGCAGTTTTAAACAGAGACTAAACCATGAAGATGTTTGGTTTTAAAACCAGTTTCTGTGTTATTATTAAATCTTTATCTTCTTACATTATTTTCTTATTATTTTCTGAAAATAAATCACTCCCCAGCAATAGCTTTTGTCCTAAAATCTTTGAGAAAACGGGATTGTAATCTCCACAGAGTCTGATATAAAAATAAGGGAAAAAATATTTCTCCCTAAGGTACATTATAATAAATTGAACCAGCCATTGATTCACAATTGTAGGATGTCAGGTGGCCTCTCAGGCCACATTTTTGGAGCTAATCTTGTTGGAGACACTGCTTAATTTTGTTATCTGAAAATACAACTGCAATTCTTCAAACAAACATATCTCCAGTATTTTATCTTTATTATTTGAAAGAATAATAATAATAACTCAATGTAAGTACACTTTTGCCACACACAATTGCATTGGTCTGTACCACAGCCCTGGGCAACAGCCTGAGGCATGATCAGTATTATTTCCATTTTACCTTAAGAAATATGAGGCTCCAAAAGAAAAGTCACTTGTTACTGGTCACGTGGCAGAATCGGATTAACACCCAGGTATTTGCACTCAAGCTTATGTTATTTCTAATATGCTGTACTACTTATTTTAAAATAATAAATCATAATTATTTTAGTTTTTTGAAATTAAAAACCTAATACAGTAAAATATTTTATTAATGTATTTATTAAAAATCAGTTTAGATGTTTTAAAACAATAGAGTAACAGGATATATTACATATTAAAATTTTATCCATGTTTTACCATCATACATACAAAAATTATTGTATAGATTATTTAATTACTCTATTTAATGCTAAAATCTACCCCCTGTCTTAGCAAGAAATTAAGATATGAACACATTTCCATCAACAGTGGGATTAAAGATAACTCATAAAATAAAATGAAAAATTTCTGCGCAATGTTAGATTCAACCCAATGATATTCAAATAATTATTGATGTAAAGCTTAAATGTCACTCTTAGCTACAACTGCTGACTTTCTTTAGTTCAAGATAAATGTTTCCCTGTGAAAAGAATATAGCAGCAAGAATCTAGGACAAGTAAGAAGACAGGAGAGAAGTTCTTCAGCCATTAAAGGTGCCTCAGAGTTCACCATCAATAAAGGATGAGCTCATTCTTCAACAACGACACTCTCAAAGTGACATGTGCTAAAATCTCGTCTATCCCAAGCTGTAAGAAATACTTTATCCCTTCATCCCTGGAGATTCATTGTCATTTTCTTTCCCTGTGTTTCTTTAACAAACTGTAAGACCCAAAAGAGAGTTACCACAAAAAGGTCTTCATACACTAGAACATTATTACCAGAATTTTTTTAAACTTAAAGTTAAGTTTAACTTAAACTTTTTTTTTAATTCCCAGTAGAGTCCATCGAAGTCACAATTGGTCAAACATCACAGAGGTTTCACTGTGTAATTGATGCCAGCAGGAATCTTTGCATGAGGTAGATGAGGAGATAATCACCGGAAATAACTTCTAACATTCCATATTCACATTTTATTAGTTGAAGGAGTTTTCCTTGGGGTTTTCTTGGGGTTTATTATTTAAAAGACAAGAAGAAAGAAAAATGAGGGTGAGGAGGAGAATATTTATTCATTAGGAAATGCTTTATGAGGGAGAAAGAGAAAGAGATGAATTTTTGGCTTCCAAACTTAACCCAATCTTACACTTCCTCATAGGACTAGGTTTCCTTAATTAGAAGAGATAGAAGCTACACAAATACACTTATAAAATTGTGCCCTCTCATTGTTTATTATGAGGTCTTCAGTGGAATTTGAGTTAATTCAAAATGCTTAGCTGGCTTTGTTTTCTGCTACAGTTTCTTAGCCTGGACTAACAGAATAATTGCTTCCTTTCTCCACCTCAGGTTAATATTATAGATCTGTTTTAAGGTCCTAAAGAGAATCTGGCAGAATGAGAAAGCAATTATAACTCAGTTTCATGTTTCCCAACAAATAGGTGTCCTTATGAGACTTTAAACCAGAAAAAAAAAAAGAGAGAGAATGAAGAATTCACATAGCAACATAAAATCCCTAGTGGCAAACCACAAAGTGATATTATTACACTGGAAAGAAAGTATTTGCTGCTATAGGAAACATATACTTTTTACCACTTTTAAGTTAGAAATCACAAGTAACCTTCATATGCCTCGTGGCCACTGTGAAACTCTCAGACACAGGGTGACTCAGAGAAAAGGTGGATAGACACTTAAGAAATGGAAGAATTCCTGTTCTCTTTAGTCCTTGCTCTATACTCAGCCCCCTTGGAGTTCTTTCCTACCCACAAGTGACTCATTTATTCATTCATCATAATTCTGAATTATTACTTACTTCATTCTGTAAGCATGAATATAGGAAATACTAAGTGTCGGACAAAGTTCTAGAAGCAGGGGGTGCAAAGATGAGAAAAACCAAGTTTTTTTTTTTTTTTTCAGTCTGCTTACAGTCTAGTAAGGAAAGCACCCAGACACAAAATGATATGATATACAGTCATCCTTCAGTGTCCTTGGGGGATTGGTTCCGGGACCCCCCACAGATACCAAAATCCATGATGCTCCAGTACCTTATATAAAATGGTGTAGTATTTACATATAACTTACACACATCCTCCCATATACTTTAAATCATCTCTAGATTACTTATAATGCCTAATGCAATGTAAATACTATGTAAATAGTCACCTGAATGTAGCAAATTCTAGTTTTGCTTTTTGGAGCTTTCTGGAATTTTTTCCCAAATATTATGACCCATGCTTTGTTGAATCTGCAGATGCAGAACCTGTGGATACAGAAGCTGACTGTGTGCTTTGTTACTTAAACACGAAGTGATATAGGTGCACTTAGAGGGATATGTCACAGCCATTGGGAGAGAGGAGAGAAAGAAGGTTTCCAGGTAGGAGCTCATACCTGAGTCCAGTCTTAAGTAGTAATTCAGTAAATCAAGCAAACAAAGGAGAGAGGGATACACCAGACAGGAGCAAAACAAGTAACTATGTGAGGTGAAGAATACATTAACTTATCTTACTGTAATAATCCTTTCACAGTATATATGTATATCAAGTCATCACATTATATACCTTAAATTTACACTATGTTATTTGTCAATTACATCTCAATAAAGCTGGAAAAAAATTTTAAATGTCAGAAATCTGTAAGAGACATGTAATTCCTTAACAGATGATCACTTTTCTCTTTTTTTAAAGAATATACAAACATTTTTTCAGTGGGGGAGACTATCAGAAGTTGAAATCAACCTAATTTTAACAATGGGCATGGGACTTCCCTGGTGGTCCAGTGGTAAAGAATCTGCCTTCCAAAGCAGGGGATGTGCGTTCAATCCCTGGTTGGGGAACTAAGATCCCACATGCCGCAGGGAAACTAAACCCACACACCCCAACTTCAGAGCCCACGTGCCACAACTAGAGAGAGAAAACCCACACGCCACAACTGGAGAGAAGCCCAAGCGCCTCAAAGAAGAGAGTGCAGGTCATAAGGAAAGATCCCATGTGCCTCACCAAAGATCCCATGTGCCTGCAACTAAGACCCGATGCAGCCAAAAAAATAAGGAAAATAAATAAATATATTTTAAAATGGGCATTCTGAGAAGAGGAGAGAAGAAGAGAAGAAGAGAAGAGAAGAGAAGAGAAGAGAAGAGAAGAGAAGAGAAGAGAAGAGAAGAGAAGAGAAGAGAAGAGAAGAGAAGAGAAGAGAAGAGAGACAAAGGAATGCCTTGCAACCGAGGAAAACAGGTGACAGGTAGCAAAGCCTGGTGATGTTAATAACAGTAAAGATACAAATAACAGTTTGCATGAAGTGAATCAGTCCTTACTCCACTGTTTAGATGCTTTAAAAGTATTAAAATAAGAAACAGATTCAGTAAGCTCCAGTATTGCTGCGGCATAGAATCCAAGTGCATGGAGTGGCATGAGATGAGCCTGAGAGGTAGTAAGGCATCAGATCATGCAGGGACTGTTTCCCAAGGGCAATAATAAGCTAATGAAGAGGAACATGAATAGATTTTTATTTACAGATTACTCTAACTATAGGAGGGCATTTGGGTCAGGAGGATGACAACAACACAGCAAACATTTGCCGAGTGTTTAATATAGGCTGGGTAATAAGGATAGTATCTAAAACTACTAACTTTCTGAGTGTTAACCACATCTCAGACCCTTTATATACATCATTTTATTTAATCCTTTTCAAGATCCTTACAAAATATAGCATAATTATCCAGTTTTACAGATAAAGGAAACAGAGGCACAGATGAGCTAAGAAAATTGTCAAGGTTAGATCAATTGCCCAATTGTGGAGTCTGGATTCAGATCTAGATTTCCTGACTTATGAGCACGTGTTCTTAATCTCCAATATTGTTATTTTTTGTTTGATTTTTGAGATGGTTGAGACTTGACTAGTCTAAATTATAAAAGACAAGGAAATCATAGGAATATAATGAATTACAGAAGAAAGACAAAATAAGCAATGACACAATATTGCCTAGAAATGAGGGGGCATAATTCACAAATGAAGACACAAAAAGAAGCTGGTGTATGTGAGCTCATTGTGTACAGTTTGCATCTGGTTGCTTCTATTTTCTAAGCAAATTATCTGCTGATGAACGGTCATAGTTTAGAAAAACATGGTATATTTGTTTTTAATAAAACATGAAGAGTACTGATTAGGACAATATAAACAAATTGTATGTCACTATTAAAAGTCTGTTTGAGGGACTTCCCTGGTGGTCCAGTGGTAAAGAATCCACCTTCTAATGCAGGGGACGCGGGTTCAATCCTTGGTTGGGGAACTAAGATCCCATATGCCGTGGGGCAACTAAGCCTGCACACCACAACTATTGAGCTCACACGCCTCAAAGAAAGAGCCTGTGTGCCTCAAACTACAGAGCCCACGCGCTCTGGAGCCTGTGTGCCACAACTAGAGAGAGAAAACCTGCACACCACAACTACAGAGAAGGCCGAGTGCTGACATGAAGAGACTGCACGCCTCAATAAAAATTCCACATGCCGCAACTAAGACCTGACGCAGCCAAAAAATATTTTTTTAAAAGAAAATAAATTAAAAAAATAAATATTTTAAAAATTCTGTTTGTAATTAATTTATGGTAAGAGTAATACAGATAAACTGGATTAACATTTATGGGTGATAATTAACTGCATGTACATATGTACAGACCATGGTGGAAGCCCTAAGGAGAAATGACAAACTGGAGAATGTGTATCCCAGGATTTGAAGTAGAAAAATTCCAGGAAAGGGAAATGTCTTTCCTTGATATAGGAGCATCTTCTGTCTAAGTCAGCAGGATTCCATGTGAATAGCCTGACCCAGCCATTCTTTATAGGTAGAATGCAGAGGTAAGGAAGGAACAAGTATCCTTATGTTGTGAGACATCTTAGCTTTGTTATTACCAGAAATAAAGGCATGAGGTGGAAAACCATACTTTGTAAGTTAACGATTAAAAAAAACACCCTGTAAAATAGAAATTTCAATAGGAAACATGATCTCAGCATATCTTGTAAGTCAGGTTATGCTATGGCTTTTTCTTATTTGAAAGTGTTACCCAGAACTGAAAAGCTATACTACCTGAGGATGAACTAAGTTAAAGAAGGACAAAGAAAAACTAAAACAAAACCATAAAACATTACACAATTGTAAATTAGTATCACTTTTCTTTTAAATTCTATTTTCTATTACTCTTATTACAACACAAATAGATTAAAAATTCTGAATCTGTCTTTAATCTTTGACAATGGTGAAGGAACCTTGAAAACTTTAATGTATTTTGATAATGATTTTTAAAAAAACACCTTTGCTGTTTATTCATTATGTGATTAATTCAATATCATCTGAGAAGATTGTCGGAGTGTGTGGTAAAGAATGGAAAATCAGAGATCAATCAAGATGGTGGAGTAAGAGGACAAGGAGCTCACCTCCACCACAAACACATAAAAAATGCATCTATATGTGGAACAACTCACACTGAAAACTAACTGGAAACTGGCAGAAGGACTCCTGTACAATCAAGACTGTAAGAAATATCACATGTAATCAGGTAGCAAGGGAAGATTGGGTCAGGACCTGTGCCCCTGCGAGGCGACTCAGGGGAAATGAGAGGATGCCTGAGTGAACACCTGCCATGGGGATTGAGCAGTGAGAACTACAGATTGGGCACCCCAGTCCTGGTGTCCTACACAGGGAAGACAAGCCTCTTTGGATGGTTGAATACCACTGAGACTAACAGGAGGGCCATGGGAATCCTGGACTCCATTTGGGAGGTGTGTGCCCGTGCTGGCTTGCCCCAGAGTCAGGGTGGAGAGAGGTCCATCCTGGAGGCTGACAGGTTTCCGGTGACCACCTTGACATGCACCTAAGCTTGATCTGAGTGAACACTCCAGTCCTGCTCACTCCATGGCACAGGACAGCACTGGATCTGAGGTAGCCACTATGGAGGAAAAACTTAACTATAGGATGTAGAGGTGACCTGGTCCTTAGTCATAGTCTGGGTTGGGGAGCAGCAATCATTGTTGGTGCTTACTCAAGTAGTGCATCAAAAGCAACTCTGATCTCTGAAGTTGGCCACTTTAGCACATCTCACATCCTGATACACACTGTGGGTCCACGCAGGCCCCACCAGCTCTGCACTCTGACATCACAATAGGATGGGGGCAACAGAGGCTAAGGACAATAATCAGATGTGAGTGACAAAGGACGGTTGCAACTGAGGCTGTGTCTAAGTGGAGCAATGGAAACAATTGCTGGCATAACTGTGGAAACAGGTGCACAAGCAGTGCATCAGAGAAAGCTCAGACCTCAGTCTGCAGCCAACATGAAGCAAGAGCCCACATAGATCCATGTGCTTCAGACCTCCTCCTTTCTGGGGCAAGTGTCCCGGTGCTGGGAGAAGGGAAAGCACACGCTTAAAGGGAGAAGAACCAGCTCAGGCCAGACCCTCAGGGCTTCTGCTCCAGCAACTTGAGATCAGACCCCACCTCCCAAGGGCAGTGATGGTCACTAAGCAGAGGGGAAGTCCCACCTCACACCTGGTGCCAGCACTAGCTCCCTCTATCTCCAGCCTCACCCCATACCAAGTTGATAGCTGCCTGCACACCCTGAGGTAAGGTGTGACTTGTGTCCACTTCAAATCCAGCTCTACCGTCAAGCACATTAGGCATACACAGTCTGTATAGGGATGTTCCCATGTAAAAACATTAATTCAAGGCTGCAATAGGTAACTGTTTCACATAAATTCATAGAGACAGAGAAAGTTAAGCAAAATGAAAAGGCAGAAGAAATTCTCTCAATTGAAAAAGTAAGAGAAAATCCCCCCCCCAAAATAGTAAAAGAGAAAAACACAATTTAACAGATAAAAAATTCAAAGCATTAATAATAAAAATGTTAACCGAGATAGGAAAATGAATGGATGTCCACAGTGAAAGTTTTAAAAAGGAACTAAAAAATATAAAAATACCCAATCAGAAATGAATAACTCAATAGCTGAAATTAAAAAGAAAAATACTAGAAGGAATGAATAACATACAAAGTGATACAGAAGAATGCATAAGTGATCTGGAAGATAGAATAATGGAAATCACCCAATCAGAAGAGCAAAAAAGAAAAACAAATTTTTTTTAAATGAAAACAGTTTAAGGGATATCTGTGATAACATTGTGTACCAACATTCCCATTATTGGAGTTCCAGAAAGAGATGAGAGAGAGAAGGGGATCAAAAATTATTTGAGGAAATTATGGCTGAAACTCCCAAACCTGAAGAAGGAAACAGATATCCAGGTACAGAAAGCACAGAGGATCCCAAACAAGATAAACCCAAACAGACCCAAACCAAGATATATTATAATTAAAATGACAAAAGTTAGAGAATTCTGAAGTCAGTAAGAGGAAAACAGTCATATACAAGGGAATCCTCATAAGGCTACCAGCTGATTTCTCTGAAGAAACTTTGCAGGTCAGAAGAGAGAGGCATGATCTGTTCAAAGGGCTGAAAGGGAAAAACCTGCAACCTAAAATACTCTACCCAGAAAGATTATTATTTAGAATAGAAAGAGAGATAAAGATATTCTCAGACAAGCAAAAACTAAAAGATTATTATCAGTATGAAACCTACCCTAAAAGAAATGTTAAAGGGTCTTCTCTAAATGGAAAAGAAGAATTTATAGGAAAGTGAAAATCTCATTATGAAAAGCAAATATAAAGTAAGGACTGAGGATCAATCAACCATGTATATAAGCAAGTACGAAGACTGAAAGACAAAAGTTGTAAAAGCAACTATAATTGCAATAAACAGTTAAGGTTTAAACATGAAGAAGTAAAATATGACATCAAAAACAAAATGTGAGAGAGGGGAGTAAAAAAATGTAGATCATTTAGAGTGTGTTTAAACTTTAATGACAATGAGTGTAAAACAAGTAGATATAGTTGTAGGTCAACATACATGAATCCCATGGTAAACACAAATCAAAAACCTACAATAGATACACAAAAACAAAATGAAAGGAACATAAGCATACTATTAAAGAAAATCATCAAACTGCAAGGGAAGAAACAAAAAGAAGTAACAGAGAAGAACCATAAAAACAACCAGAATACAAGTAATAAATTGGCTATAAGTACATAACTATCATTAATTACTTTAACTGTCAATAGATTAAATGCTCCAAGCAAAAGACATAAGGTGACTAATGGGATAAAAAGAACAGGACCCTTCAATATACTACCTACAAAAGACTCATTAAAGACACACAGAGTTTGAAAGTGAGGGGATATAAAATATTTCATGCAAAGGGAGATGACTAGAAAGTGGGGTAGCTATGCTTATATCAGATAAAACAGACTTTAAAACAAAGGCTATAACAAAAAACACAGAGGGCATTATATAACGATTAAGGGATTTATACAAGAGGAGGGTTACACTTGTTAACATAAAGTCACCTAACACAGGAGTACCTAAATATATAAAGCAAATGCTAACAAACATAAAGGGAGAAATTGACAATAATACAAAAATAGGAGACTTTAACACCCCACTGACATTGAGAGACAGATCGTCCAGAAGGAAGATCAATAAGGCAAGAGTGGTCTGAAATGGCAAAATAGCACAGTTAGACTTAATAGATATGTATAGGATATTCCACCCCAAAACAACAGAATACACATTATTTTCAAATGCACATGGAATGCTCTCCAGGATAGATCATGTGCTATGCCACAAAACAAGTGTCAACAAATTTAAGAGGATAGAAGTTATATCAAGCATGTTTTCCGACAGCACTATGAAACTAGAAATAAACTACAGAAAGAAAAACTGGAAAAGAACAAAACATGTGGAGAATAAAAAACATGCTACTAAAAAACCAGTGGGTCAATGAAGAAATTAAAGAGGAAATCAGAAAATACCTCAAGACAAATGAAAGTGGAAACACAACACCCTAAAATCTATGGAATGCAGCAAAAGTAGTTCTAAGAGGGAAGTTTATGGTGACTAAGTCCTCCCTCAAGAAACAAGAAAAATCTCAAACAACCTAACATACCATCTAAAGGAATTAGAAAAAGGAGAACAAACATAGCCCAAAGTCAGCACAAGCAAGGAAATAGTAAAATCAGAGAGGAAATACATAAAATAGAGATTTTAAAAAAACTATAAAAAAGATCAATAAAACTAAGAGCTGGTTTTTTGAAAAGATAACCAAAATTGATATACTTTTAGCCAGGCTCACCAAGAAGACGAGAGGACCCAAATAAACAAAGTAAGAAATGAAACAGGAGAAATAACAACTGATACCACAGAGATACAAAAAATGATAAGAGGATACTATGAACAGTTAAATGCCAACAAACTGGATAACCTAGAAGATATAGACAAATTTCTAGAAATATACAGCCTGCCAAGACTGAATCAAGAAGAAATAGATAATTTGAAAAGACCAAACACTAGTAATGAAGTTGAATTAGTAATAAAAAAACCTTCAAAAAAAAAAAAAAGCAAAAGTGCAGGATTGGATGGCTTCACAAGGGAATTCTACCAACCATATATAGAAGAGTTAATACCTACTATTCTCAAAGTATTACAAAAAATTGAAGAGGATAGAACACTCCCCAGTTCATTCTAAAAGGCCACCATTACTCTGATACCAAAGTGAATCAGCTATACATATACATATATCCCCATATCTCCTCCCTCTTGCATCTCCCTCCCACCCTCCCTATCCCACCCCTCTAGGTGGTCATAAAGTACCTTGATACCAAATCTAGACAAAAACACTAGAAAAAAAAAAGAAAATTACATGCCAATGTCTGTGATGAATATAGATACAAATATCTGCAACAAAATATTAGCAAACTGAATCCAACAATATATAAAAAGAATGACACCACACAGTGATAAAGTTGGATTTATTCCAGGGACACAAGGATGGTTCAATATTCACAAATCAATCAATGTGATACACCATATACATATATATATGTGTGTGTGTGTATATATATATATATATATATATATATATACACACACACACATATAATGGAATATTTCTCAGCCATAAAAAAGAATGAAATTCTGCCATTTGCAGCAATGTAGATGGACCTAGAGAATATTATGCTTAGGAAGTTAGAGAAAAACAAATATGGTGTGATATCACTTTTACGTGGAATCTAAAAAATAAAGCAAATGAGTGTATATAGCAAAACAGAAGCAGACTCACAGATTTAAAAAACAAAGTAGTGATTACCAGTGTGGAGAGAAAAGTGTGGGGAGGGGCAAGATAGGGATATGGGGTTAAGATATACAAACTATTAAGTATAAAATAGATAAAACTATTATGTATAAAGAGCAACAAGGATATATTTTGTAACAGGAAATTATAGTCATTATCTTGCAATAACTTTTATGTAGTGTATTCTGTAAAAATACTAAATCACTATCCTGTACACCTACAACTAATATAATATTGTAAATCAATTATACTTCAATTTAAAAAAGAATGGAAAATCCATTTTTATAGTGTATTTACAAATAATAAATGTAATAAGCCCAAACTCATTAATATCACAGAACTCATCATATCTAAATGACTATATTTAATCCATCAGTATCTATGCCATATTTCACCAAAATAGCAAGAAAAGATTTTCTAAGATCTGTGACCCATTAGAAAAGAGACTTTCCTTTTTCCTTCAGAGAGATGTAACCTTGAGTCCTCTTTTTACTAGTAGAAAACAATATGTAATTAACAATTTTAGCACTTGACATTCTTATCTGATGGACAATGGAAATTCTATACCCAAACTAAAAGATTTTGAAAGCAATTTCAAAATAAAAATAACAACTACTATTTTGGGCTGAATAATGCACCCCTCCACCAAAAAGAAAAAAATGTCCATGTCCTAATCACCAGAACCTGTGAATATGTTACCTCACATGGCAAAAGAGACTTTGCAGCTGTGATTAAGAGTCTTGAGATGGGAGTTAGCTACGATTTTCCAGGTGGGCCTAATGATGTACTCATATGGGTACTTATAAGAAGGATGCAAAAGGGGGCCTTCCCTGGAGGTCCAGTGGTTAAGACTCCATGCTCCCAATGCAGGGGACCCGGGTTCGATCCCTGGTCAGGGAACTAGATCCTGCATTCCACAACTAACTGCCTGCGTACCACAACAAAGATCCCTCGTGCCGCAACTAAGACCCAGGGCAGCCAAAATAAATAAATAAATATTTTTTTTAAAAAAGAAGGATGCAAGAGGGTCAAAAGTAGAGAAGGTGAAATAACAAGAGAAAAACTGGGAAAGAAAGAGAGAGAACTGAAGATCCTATGCTGATGGCATTGAAGATGAAGGAAGGGGTCATGAGCCAAGGAATGTAGGTGATCTCTAGAAAGTAGAAAAGACAAGGCAACATGTTGTCCCCTAGTGTTCTCCAAGAGGAGCCAGCCTGGATAACACCATGTCTTCAGACCAATGAGCCTGTTTGAGGACATCTGAACTCCAGAAGTATAAGAGAATAAAGGTGCATTGTTTTAAGCCACTAAGGTTGTGGCAATTTGTTGTAGCAACAATAGAAAACTAATATAACTACCCTTTCATATCGTCCTCACCACCCAATACCCGATTCTGGGAAAACAAAACTTATAATCTACTTTGAGAAATATTTCTTCCCCATTCAGGAAGGTATAGATGAGCTAGTGAAAAACAGTGAAATCAGTTCATCTGTCACAGCCTTATGGTAACATAGTATGCACAAAAAAATAGAATATGGCTCCCATGTTTACAGATAATTTTTTATATGAGAAAATAGCCTCTTAAATGCCCAAGCCCATGTCATGTTAGTCATCTGAGCAGAAAAACATTCTCAGTATCTAATTGTTGTTTTTCCATACCTTAGGAAACTTAAGTTCCTTAAGGAAATTAAGTTTCCTTAAAGCAAGTCTTCTTTAAATCTCACAAACACAATCTCTGCTTCCTGCCATCAGCCAGGATTGACAATAAATGCCTTGGTGAGTATACATCTGTAGAGCAGGGAACTGATTTTAGGATTAAAAATCCTGGTTTTAAGTCCTGGCTCTGCTGCTACACTTGAGCAAGTCTCTTAAGCTCTCTGAGCTTCAGTTTCCACCATCTCTGGAACATGATTAATAATGCCTACTTTGGGGAGATATGAAAATTAAATGAGATGATAGGTGACTGAATAACATGTAATCATTGCAGTTAATAACATAATAAATAATGCCATTTAAGTAATGCAATACATTTACCCAGGTTTAATATTTGTTATACCATCATCATAGCACCTCTTAGTTGGCAGTAAGTGGATTTGACTGCTTTCCCCACTTGGTTAAAAAAAAAAAAAATGAACTCCAAGCGAATGTCTTGTCCAAGAGCTATCAAATGGCAAAACAAGTACTTGAAACAAGGTCTTATGACTCCAAACACCACAATCTTGTCCCCTCAGGCCTGGGATAGAGCCTTTGTTCTTCAAATGGAAAAAAGAGCAGAAAATCTTCCCAAAGTTTAATGGCATACTGTGATGACACAACAACATTCATAAATTGGAACTGATACCAGATGTGCAGGCACCACTCTCCTGAACAGTGAAATGGGGCACATGTAACACAAGACCTGTGATTGGAAATGACTACCACTGATCCTAGCACAATAGAGTTTTCATGAAAAAAAGGTGCTTATTGAATGAAAAGATAAAGATTTGCCGGAAAATGCATCTGCCACACTAAAGTCCCTGCCCCAGAAAGCACTTCGCTGTCCTATTTCCACAATAGTATTATATTTGTGCTTCTGCAATATTTTTAGTACCTCTAGATTTTAATTTGAAATGGATTTTTAATTTAGTTTAACTAGGTACTGAATACCTAATTAATACTTAAAGCACTTCAGTTTGGATCAGAATGAAGATGCCTACTAATAATATTTAATGACTATTTAGGGCAATATTTCAAAAATGAGCATTCTAATGGGCTTACATAAATATTTGACACAGCTTAATTATCTTTACAAATATGAATAGAAGCTGAGGAAGTAATACCACTTCTCAGCAGGCATTCCTATCTAATAATGTGGGTGGTAAGTGGAATCCATTTGGAAAAACAAGGTTTCATGCTCTTTCTAATGAAATTTCTATTTTTTACTAATTCCTCAGAGATGAGACATTTAATCAGAAAACAAGTCTCACTTTTGCGACTTTCTCTTTATTGTTCTCTTCTATTTTTATAAATGCAGAGAGGGTGTCAGTTTCAGATTGTACATTTTCAAAACACTTATTGATATGGACACTGTCTTCTTCAGGATCTGCCTAACTCCTAAGAATGCCATCATTATCATTACTGCCAGCAATCACAAATATTTTTATTGTCTATTATTTAGAAGTCATTATGCCAAGTCTGGGAATAAGATAAAAATGAGAGTCTTAACCATTATTTATGTCTTCACAACTAGTATATAGACCCATGGGAGTGAGGACCATGTTTTTCTTATTTATCTTCTCATTTTCAGTCTTCTCTCAAGCATAGACAAAGGACTCTAGATTTTTTTCAATAAACAGATCTACAAAATTAAAATTATAATAGTAATGACCCCCTGGCTGATATTTCACCAGTTCCCTTAGTATGGTTTTCAGTTGTTTATGGCCAGTCTCCATTCTGTTTGGTCAATGTTCATGATTTACAGATTCTTAAATATTTTGAAAACCACTTATATCCAAATCAAGGAAAAGTGTTTTAGAATGTAATGCATGTGAAAAATTTTTAAAAGGTTGAAAAATTAATAATAATGGTGGTGCTGATGATGGGGATGATGATTAAAATGAGAAAGATGAACATAAAAGGGAAAATTAATAACATGTAGCATGTTAATAACCAGGTTAATAAAGTAATAAATTCTTAGAAATTCAGAAAGAGAGAAATTGATGGGTCTAGTCTAAACTAAGAAATATTTATAAAATATATTACCTTTGAAGAGGTGTTAAATTACTGGTATGACATGATCAAATAAAAGGGAAAATTATTTTTGCAGGTCCAATTACCTAGCCATATAATTTTTATATTAAATGATGAGACATTCAAGTAAAATGTTTTACCCTTCTGAAAGACAATAAGTTTGGGAATTTTAAGAAATGTAATAACATTGAATGGACTATTCCAAAGGTAAAGAAAATTACGATGTCTTGATTAGTTGATTCTACACCAAATATTTCTGTATTTTTTAATGTGGAGATGGAAAGGAAACTAAAAACTAAAAATTAAAAATGGGTATAAATGTTGCTAATTAAGCATATAAAATATGCTTAGTAAATATTTTAAAAATTAAATGCTTATCACTAATACTTTACATTCAAAGTTAAAATATGATTTGAAGAAAACACATAACTATCATTGCTGTAAATCAGACTATACAATACAAAGGAAAAACATTGACATAATGCTGTTGAATGCATAAAACACCATGGTTTTGTTGGAATTATAGATAAATGTGATATATATGAAAACAATAGCACAAAGGAGGGAGATGAAATGGAATTTGCTTGAAATAAAGTCTCTATTTTTACCAAAATTAAGTTAGTATTAACCTAAGGTAGCTTGTGCAAAATTAAAATGCATATTGTAATCCCAGAGCAACCACTAAGAAAATAACTCTAAAATTATAGTAAAAAAAATTAAATAAGACATTAAAATATATCTATTTAGCACACAAAAAAGGCAATAAGGAAGAACAAAGAAAAAATACATGAGACACATGGGAAACAAATAGCAAAATGGTAGATGTAAATCCAACAATAGCAAAAATTATAATAAATATAAATGTACCAAACCATTTAGTTTGATAGAGATTATCAAACTAAATTTTTTTAATAAGCTCAACTATATGTTATTTGTCCAAGCAACAATTTAGATTCAATGACAAAAAGTGTTAAAATTTTTAAAAGATTAAAAAATTTATATCATACAAATGATAATGGTAAGTGAACAGAAGTGGCTATATTTTTAACACAAAAAGATAGACTTTAAGACAGGCAATATTAGTAGAGTCAAAGATCATCGCTTAATGACAGAAGAGTCAATTCATCAGTAAGATAAAATAATTATAAATATGTAGGCACCTAACAACAGAGCTCCAAAATGCATAAAGCAAAAATTGACAAAATTGAAAGGAGAAACACACTATTCAATGATAATAATTGGAGATATCATTGCTCTACTCTTAATAATTGACAGAAAACCTAAGCAGAAAATCACCAAGTATTTAGAAGACTGAACAACATTCTCAGCTAGTTTTGATAAATTCAGAAGTATTTAAATCACACAAAATATGCTTTCTGACCACAGTGGAATTAAATTAGATGTATATATAACAGAAAGGAACTTGATAAATCTCCAACAATTTCTTTTTATTGGACTAAAATTGCTTTACAACATTGTGTTAGTTTCTGCTGTACAATGAAGTGAATCAGCTATATGTATACCTATATCCCCTTCCTCTTGGGTTTCCATCCCACCCATCAAGGTCGCCACAGAACACCGAGCTGAGGTCCCTGTGCTATACAGCAGGTTCCCACTAGCTATTTTACACATGGTAATGTATTTATGTTAAACCTAATCACCCAATTCATCCCACCCTCCCCTTCCCCACCATGACCACATCTGGTCTCTACGTCTACATCTCTATTCCTGCCCTACAAATAGGTTCATCTTTACGATTTTTCTAGATTCCACATATATGTGAAAATATATGATACTTGTTTTTCTCTTTCTGGCTTACTTCACTCTGTATAACAGACTCTAGGTCCATCCACATCTCTACAAATAACCCAATTTCATTCCCTTTTATGGCAGAGCAATATTCCGTTGTATATATGTACCACATCTTCTTTATCCATTCATCTATCATTGGACATTTAGGTTGTTTCCATGTCTTGGTTATTGTAAATAGTGCTGCAATGAACACTGCAGAACATATGTCCTTTTGAATTATGGTTTTCTCTGGATATATGCCCAGTAGTGAGATTGCTGTGTCATATGGTAGTTCTATTTTTAGTTTTTTAAAGAACCTCCATACTGTTCTCCATAGTGGCTGTATCTATTTACATTCCCACCAACAGTGCAAGAGTGTTCCCTTTTCTCCACACCCTCTCTAGCATTTATTGTTTATAGATTTTTGATGGTGGCCATTTTGACTGGTGTGAAGTGATACCTCATTGTAGTTTTGATTTGAATTTCTCTAATAATTAATGATGTTCAGCATCTTTTCATGTGCCTCTTGGCCATCTGTATGTCTCCTTTGGTGAAATGTCTATTTAGGTCTTCCACCCATTTTTTAATTGTGTTGTTTGCTTTTTTGATATTGAGCTCCATGAGCTGTTTGTATATTTTGGAGATTAATCTTTTGTCACTTGCTTTGTTTGCAAATATTTTCTCCCATTCTGAGAGTTGTCTTTTTGTCTTGTTTATGGTTTCCTTTGTTATGCAAAAGCTTTTAAGTTTCATTGGGTCCCATTTGTTTATTTTGGTTTTTATTTTCATTACTCTAGGAGGTGGGTCAAAAGAGATCTTGCTGTGGTTTATGTCAAAGAGTGTTTTTCCTATGTTTTCCTCTTAGAGTTTTATAGTGTCTGGTCTTACCTTTAGGTCTTTAATCCATTTTGAGTTTATTTTTGTGTATGGTGTTAGATAGTGTTCTAATTTCATTCTTTTACATGTAGCTGTCCAGTTTTCCCAGCATCACTTATTGAAGAGGCTGTCTTTTCTCCATTTCATGTTCTTGCCAACTTTGTCATAAATTAGGTGACCATATGTGCATGGGTTTATCTATGGGCTTTCTATCCTGTACCATTGATCTATATTTCTGTTTTTGTGCCAGTACCATACTGCCTTGATTACCTTGATTACTTTGTAGCTTTGTAGTATAGTTTGAAGTCAAGTAGCCTGATTCCTCCAGCTCTGTTTTTATTTCTCAAGATTGCTTTGGCTATTCGGGGTCTTTTGTGTTTCCATACAAATTGTAAAATTTTTTGTTCTAATTCTGTGAAGAATGCCATTGGTAGTTTGGTAGGGATTGCATTGAAATTAAGTAACACACTTCTAAATAACCCATTAATCAGTCAAAGATAAAGGGAAGTTAGATAATATTTTGAACTAAATTAAAACAAAAACAAAATATATCATAATTTATGTGCTGCAGCTAATGTAATCCTTACAGAGCAATTTAGAGATTTAAATGTCTGTATTAGAAAATAAGAAATATCTCAAATTAATAACCTATGATTCTTAAGAAACTAAAAATGAGGAGCAAGCAGAAGGAAAGCAGCCAGAAGGAAAAAAATAGTAAAGATCTAAACTGAAATAAAGAAACAGCAAAAAGAAAAACAATTTTAAAAATCATGAAACTAAGAGATGGTTCTTTAGAAGACAAAAGAAATTAGCAGGTTTTTTAGCTAAGCAGATGAGGAAAAGAAGGAGAAGACACATATTAAAATCAAGGATGAGGGGCTTCTCTGGTGGTGCAGTGGTTGAGAATCTGCCTGCTAATGCAGGGGACACGGGTTCGAGCCCTAGTCTTTGAAGATCCCACATGCCTCAGGGCAGCTAGGCCCATGAGCCACAATTACTGAGCCTGCGCATCTGGAGCCTGTGCTCCGCAACAAGAGAGGCCACGATAGTGAGAGGCCCGCGCACCGCGATGAAGAGTGGCCCCCGCTTGCCACAACTAGAGAAAGCCCTCGCACAGAAACGAAGATTGAACACAGCCATAAATAAAAAATAAATAAATAAAATTTAAAAAGTAAAAAAATAAAATCAAGGATGAAAGAAATACATCACTACTAATCCCACCAAGATGAAAAGGATTATAAAGAAACACTATGAACAAATTTATTCCAACAAATTTAGATAATACAGACAAACCCTTGAAAATACACAAATAACAAAAACTGACTGAAGAGGAAAAAAAAATATGAATAGACCTAAAGCAAGAAAAGAAATTGAACTAGTTTTTTTTTCTTTTTAATCTTCCTATAAGGAAAACCTGAGGAACATATGGCTTCACTGTTAATTTCTATCAAGTATTAAAAACTAAACTAAAGCAGTACTAATCCTCCATAAACCCTATAAAAAAGGAGAAGGAATCATTTTCCAATCTAATCCTTAAGGCCAGTTTTATCCTGATATTGACAAAACCATTTCAAGGGAAAACAAAACAAAATAAAACAATAACCCAATATCCCTCATGAACACATACTACAAAATCCTTAGCAAAGGATTAGTAATTAAATTCAGTTTCATATAAAAAAGATTATATAGCATGACCAAGCTCAATCTATTCCAGGAATGCAAGATTGGTGTGACCTTAAACAAATCAATTAGTATTATACTCGATATTAATAGAAAAATAGGTAAAATCCAAATGATAATCTTAATAGTCAAATACAAAATGTCTGATAAAATCCAGCACTCATTCATCTGAAAAAATGTTCAGATTCTAGAAATAGAAGGATATTTCCTCAGTCTTATCAAGGGTGTCTGTCAAAAACCTACAGCTAAAATCCTACTTAATGGTGACTGAATGATCTCATCCTGAAATTTGGCATTACAGTGGCAGAGTTCCAACAGAAACCATATAGCTCACAAGGCCTACAAAAATTATTATTTGGCCCTTTAGAGAAAAATTTGTGGATCTCTATCTTACATGAAAGTAGTCACCTGCAAAAAAACTACATATTGTATGATTGCATTTATATATTTCAGAAAGACAGAAAGAAAACCAGTGGTTGCCTGAGCCTGAGAGTGGGACATGGATTGACTACGAACAGGCAAGAGGGAACTTGTTGGGGGATGAAAATGTCTTAAGATTTGATTGTGATGATGGCTGCACAATTGTATATATTTATTAAAAAAACACTAAATTGTAGTTATAATGGGTAAACTTTTATATATAAATTATATTTAATTGAAACTGTTAAAAATTAACAGGTCCAGTAATTATTTTACAAAAATTATTTTAATCCAAATGACTTAAAGTACTCATTTATTGTGATTAAAATTTGAATTTTCTATTATTTAATTTCAAAATTTTGATATAAAAAACTTTGTATCTCATTATTACTGTTATTATTTTTAAAAGTCATCTAATTAAAACCTTGTTTTTGTCATGAGAAAGGGCACATATTTTTCTAATTTTGCACAAAGGCACCGTATGGATTAGCAGTATTGCTTATAACTTTGTTTTTCTGGTCAATGGGGATCTCAGAACCATAGAAAGTATAACGTTTTAAAGATCACATACTTCAAGAACTTTTTCTTTTAATGAGTAAACTGAGGCCTAAAATGTTCAAAATATTATTGCTTAGTGGCAGAACATACTAACATTTTCTGTGAATATATACCTTCTGAGAACTGGTGTTTTATGAAAACTGTCTGGGAAACTAGTTTATACCAGTGAAACACTCCATATTAATCAAGGGATTTAAAACATAGCAAGAAGACACAGTAACGGCTTATTGTCAAACGGATGCAGAGACCTTCCTAAGTCCCTCTCAGCATTATATCACAAGAAAACATGCACTAATATTCTGTGCACATAACATTTATCATGAGCAATTATAGATCTCAAGAAAAGGTGAGCTAAAACCCAAAGAAGCCCTTAAAAAATCACTGCATTAAAAAAAAAAAATCACTGCATTAATTTTAAGGACTCAAAATAGTTATCTAACTAGAGATCACATCAGGTATTTTACCTAATCTGCATTGACTCCAGTGAAACAAAATGCTCACCTAACTTTTCTAAAGTCATTCAATATTTCACTTGGGTGGCAGGTATACATAAGCATGAAATCTAGTATTCCAATCTGGTGAATTTCTTTGTATCACTCTAGGTGAGGCGTCACAATTCACGAATTAACTCACAGTTGACCAGATGCCACTTTTACAATGACCCAAAATTTGGTGCTTTTTTCCCTCTAGTCATCCTAATAATCAGACTGAGCCATAACATTGCAGTTTTATTTATTGATTAACGTCTATGTACCAAGTGCAGTCCTACATTTTATATTCACAATCTCATATAATTTCCACCAGGTATTATTTTCCCAATTTTACAGATGAGAACACAGGCTCATAAAGATTAAATAACCAGGACAAGGTCAAATAGCCAATATCTAACAGGGCCAGAATTTAAGATAAAGCTTGACCTTTACCAAAACCTACCTTTTAGAGCAGCAGCAATATGATGACACCCTCACTGGCCTCAAAGGGAGGTTAAAACAATAGAGGAGCTGGGCTTGAGTCTAGGTTCAACCTCTCACTAGAATCCAACATAGCCTCTTATAGAATCATTGTGACACTGGATGGAAAGAAGGAAAGTAAACTGAATAAAATAAACATCCTCCTAACAGACAAAAATGACTACATATTGCACCACATTCATGTAGATAACCTGATTCAGACAGTCCTGTATCAGTGACAGCCCAGACAAGAGAACTGGCTGCCTCGTGCAGTTCAGTGACACTGAGGGAAGGGTCCCAAAGCTCAGGCTCCCATCCTGGTTCTCGACTTTTTTCTCAACTTCCTTCTAGATGTTTTCATCTGAATAGTCCAAAGCAACAGTCTTTAACAGAATTTATTAATTCATCCTTTTATTCCATAAACATTGTTTTTGGACTAGGATGTACAAACCTGTGTATGCCTCATGCTGGAGCAGGCGCACATTTAAACAAACTACCATAAATGTGATGTTCATAAAAATATCGAGACCCTTAAAAAAGTGGTCTTTATCATGACTTTTCTGTTTTAGTTAAATAGTTAAGTATACATGCATTTCTTGATATATATCTTATATTTCACCGTCAAATCTGACTTTTCCCTCTTGTAGCATATTGCATTTTACAAAAATGGCTGTGATGTCATTGTCCACTGCCCGTGTTCTTTTATAATCTTGTCACGCCCCTAGAGATGAAGTATAATTTCCCTCCTCTTGAATATGGGAAGGTTTGGGACTCACTTATAATAACCAGAATGCAACCAAAGGGACACAGGGTTGCACTTTGGCAAGGTTAGAAAAGGTGGCACAGATTCTGTTTTGTTTACTAAGACACTGTGTTGGAGCTCTCAGCCACCATGGAAGCAGTAAACTGCCCTGAAGCTGCCATTCTGTGAGGAAGCCCAAGCTAACCTGTGGCAAATGAACTGCAGGTGGCTTATAGAAGCTGTATATAGAAGCTATAAAGAAGCTTAGTTCCTACAACCACAAGGAACTAAACTCTGCCCACAAACCGAAAGAGCATGGACTTGGGTTCTTCCCCAGGATGGCCTCCAGATGAGAATGCAACCCAGCTAGCTGCTTAACTGCAGCCTGTGATACCTTGAGCAGAGCACCCAGCTAAGCCATGCCCAGACTTCTAACCCACAGAAATTGTGAAATAATAAACATGTGTGGTTTTAAGCCACTAAGTTTTTGGCAATTTGTTACATGGTGAAAGAAAACTAATACGGAAATGAAGAATGAGTTTAGTGTATAAATATCATGCCATGAAGTCCTGAAGAGGTACATTGGAAATTTGGATCTAAGCAATACTAACAGGGTTAGAAAGATCAGATATGAGACCTAGAAGATCCATGAAATTAAAAGGAAATCATGGAAAACACTATTCTTCTGACTTGCAGTTGGAGGAGCAGGCCACCCTCTCTCAGGATCTTACTTCAGGCAGTCCCTCAAGGCTCTGTCTTTGGGCTTCACTCTTAGCTTCTTACCTGTTCCCTGTCTCAGATTCTCTGTGCTGCATTTGGCCCCAGCTTTATTATTTTCCCCCAACTCTCTCTAACTCCATTTCAACTGCTCCTCTGAGTTCTCCCTGGGTTCTTGGTCACAGGCTTTATTTTTCACTGGCTGCAGTCCAGCTGTGTCTTTGTCAAAATTCAGCCAAACTTTAGGAGTCCCTACCCAAGTTCTGAACTCCCAGATGGGAAACCAGTATAGCTAAGGTGTCTGATTTGGTCTTTTTATCTCCTGCTTGATAGAGCTACCATTTTCTAAGAGCACACACTGTGTTAACATAAGTAGGAAGAAAATGACAGCACTGATTCAATTCAGCACTAATCTGTGCAGATGTTCTAACACTTTGCTATGGGGCCAGAGTCATCGTCAGGATGGAAAGGGTCCCTCCAGGCCTTGTCCAGACCTTCTTGTAGGCTAATTTTGCTTCATGTTAAATTGGCCAGTCACTTTATGATGGGATCAAATGGCTTCTTTAAAAAGTGAACAGGTGCTATATTACAAGCCGGTGAAATCCATTCCCATGAATTGTGGTAATAGGCAAGCTGCAATGTCATTCCAAAACTAGTAATATAATAAAGCTTTCAGAGAAATCAGGCTTTTCTTGTCCCCAAAAACTAGATGAAGTGGAAATTGGTAAAAGAAATTAGTCTGTACCCTTCCTACTTCCACAAGACTAGAGATCGCCTCTGTGCCTGGGAATAGATTGAACCTTAGGGTCAAAGTAACCAATTAACTTGGGTACGTTAGAGCCATGTGCATCTATTGAAGCATATACATTTTTTTAAAGTTTGTCTTTCTTTATAGATCAGAAAAAATATCCTCAGGCAGAACCCTAAACAGGGCATATTGTCATGGACAACATGTTTATAAATATTTTGGCAACAGTTACACACATTTTACATCTTCACTTCCTATGATTTTAAATGTCTGCTTCCATCCTTACTTAGCAAAGCATTTCTAGTGCAGCCTCTTCATAAATCTCCCCTGAATTATTTCCAGTCATCTTCATAAGCAGAAAAGCCTCAGCTGGCTAATAAAAGTAATCCAATTTGCATATTTTAATTTATTTAAATACATACCAGTAAATTAAGATGTATCATGGCTGTGCCAAGCCCTCAGGATACAAAGATGAGTGTACAACGAGCTTACAGCCTAATGGAAAGGAAAACTAAAAATGCCAGTGTGGTAAATGCCTTTAAGTGCTGGTTTCCATCCCTAAATCCACACTTGAACCACCTGGAGAGATTTAGGTAATATTCTTGCTCTGTTCTTACTCCTAAAGAGTCAGTCTGGAACAAGAGGCAGATAATAGAAGTGTTTAAAAGTTCCCCAGATGACTTGAATGTGTGAATGTGTTCTTTCCAGTCCCATCCTGTATTACTGGCATTCTGCACAGTGTCTGGTACTTGGTAGATTATTGATAAATGATGGTTGAATAAACCAAATAAATGAATACTACATACACAAAAAATACAATCTTTCCTACTTTCTCTCTCCAACAGTTTTTATTTCCACCCAGCTCAAGATTTGGGCCATGAGATGCGTCTTGCCTGTCTTTATTGCACTCTTTTTCCCTCTCTGCTTTCTCTTTCTCCCTTTCACTCTTTTCTATTTTTCCTCCGAAGTTTAGCTTTTTGTATGGGCATCTGCGTTTAAACAGAGAAACAAATAAACAATCATTATTAATAAGTAAAATATTACCTTAATGTACATATATAGATTGCCATGATGAAAAGGGAAGGGGAAGCTGAGTAATATTTTATGAACAGCTACAATATGCTTAGTATATTCAGTTAATCATTTAATTCTCTTTCATGCATAATATTTTTTCCCATTTTTCAGATGAAGGAACTGAGATTAGAGAAGTCATTATTTCCCAAAGGTCTCACAACTAATAATAGAACTACCAGGCTAATGACCAGTGTCCATATAATTCCCTATCCATTGCTCTCTCTACTACTCAAATCAGAATCTATAACAAGAGGTAGATCATTTCCAATGATTCAAACCTCCTATATGAGAAGCTCTCTAAAGTATCTTAATCTTATATAGTTTCTTGCACTGTAGATTTCAGGTGTCTATGTTTCACTCAATTATGCCTATAAGGATAAAAGATTATGCACATTACCAATTCCTGTCTCTTGTCTCATAACTTTTTTTTAAATTGCATTCATTCATCCATTCAATAAACGTCTGGTACTGGGAATATTATTCTGAATTGCTTTCAGAAATTAATATTATTAATCATAAAGACATTTTCTTAAGATTCTGAATTTGGTTATACTTCATTTCTTTCTAAGCTTTGGAATTAAATTCCATTATGCAATACCTACAATACAGTTGGTAATTCTTGTATGTGTATGAAATTAAAAAGGTCCTTCTGGGCTGTGTGGAATGGAGAAGTAAACTTGCAAAGTGTACCCTGACTCTTGAAACATGTAAACTGTGCCAGACCACATCATGATGGACATTGCAGGCGAAGTGCAAACTCTTTTAATACCAGTTCAGTCAAACCCATGTGGTCCAAAATAATATTACAGAATTACAGACAAACTGATCTAACATTAACTCCATGCAGATCCATAAATTTTAAAGATAAGACCATTAAAAGTTCCAGCAACTTTGTGGTTTACTGAGATTAAGAAGATTCCTGGTATTTCTCAAATTATGTATGACAACATCAAAGCCCCCAGGAACTACTGAGTGGGAGTAATAAACTTCTTGCTCTACTAAAAAAAAAAAAAAAATCCCTGCCAAGACCATCCTATGAGTAACTCCAGCTCACCACTCCCCTCTTTCCTACCCCTCCCTGCAAATTATATAAATGGGTTTAATTATTAGTTAGTTCTTAAGATTATTCCCAAGTTGGACACTTATTATCTCTTACCATGACAAGGTCTTATCTAGAAAGGAAAGGCTGCAAAGACAATATCTATCTCAAAGACAATGTCTAACTAGACAAATTTACCTGACATCACAGTGTTCATCTGTTGCATTCTAGGCCCAAACCTGAGGGAGGTGTCACCTGTGTGAGTCTGCACAAATTGCTCAAGCAAAAATAAAAAATATTTATTCAAGGTAGCCATTGGCCACATAGCAACTTGATTAAAGAGAAATGGAGAGAAATAGTCAAATCCATAAAAGAACTATATTAGGATTGAAAAAAGCCTGTAAGAAGTGGGTAAAAGGGAATAGAAGGGACTAGACAAGTGCAAGATGAGTCAGGGAACCTGGTTCAAGACAGAAACTGAACAATTTGATTGCTTTAAAACTTGATTTTGGACTTTGGCTGTTAGCCATGATGAAGAAACTGCTCCCCAACTCTAAACAAGCACTTCTAAAATGGCACCAAGTATATGAAGTAAATGTTTTTAAACATTTTAAAGCATGGAGTGCAGAATGGCAAACCTGGAAAGGAGAAAGAAAAACTTGAGTTCCATTATTCCTGCTTTCTTCCTGGAGCCAATTTCCAGGCTGAAGTGCAAGAAAAGGCAGCTCATATATAGCATAGTGGCCTCACTGAGTTCGGTAGAGAGAAATCAGAGATGTGTTCTTCTGGAGAGGCTGGATTTATGGGGCAGAGTCCCACAGAGAAGAGAATTGTGCAGAAAATGAGTTCCAGACTCTTCATAGAATATCTCCTTGGATTTTTAGCTAAACACTAAATACACATGCTTAGGGCAGGCCTCAGTGAGGATGGGCAAGAAACAACCACCAGGAAAAGAACACAGCAGAAGCTATTAGATACATAGGAGTTTGTACAGGATAGGGAGACATCTGAGTTCTAAACTGGCAGAGAGAAGAGGCTTCATTGAACAATCCAAGCATTTAGTAAAGATCACAAAAACTCCTGTGGGAGAAGAGCTAATCTAGACTTACAGCAAATGCTGCTGTAGACCCATCTTACTGAAGGTTAAAAACAGCTTATCTGTAAATAAATGAACCGAAGCCAACACCCTGTTAATAAAACAACAAAGTCCAAAAATAGAAGTAAGGCAACTTTAAAAAGATGCACTATAATATGGCAAGATAAATATATTTTAAATAAATGATAAAAAAATAGATACCTTTACGTTAAAAAATAAACTTCAATTCATACCTCACATCATGTAGAGATAGTAATTCAAAATGGATCATAGATCTAAATAAAAACTTAAAATAAAATCTAAATTTTGTATTCTATAAAATTATTTAAATTCTAGAATGAATTATAGATTATCTTTGTCACCTAGAGTTTAGCAGAGATTTCTTAGCCATAACAGCAAAATCATGATCCATAAGAGAAAAACAATTGATAAATAGTGATTAATTAAATTTAGGAAGTTCTGCTCTTCAAAGACACTGGTGAGGAAAGTCATAGACTGAGAGAAAATACTTGCAAATCACATATCTGATAAACGATTTGTATCCAGATATGTAAAGAGCTCTTAAAACTCAATAATTAAAAAAACAAACAATCCAGTAAAAATGGGCAAAAGGTATGAAACTCACTTCAGCAAAGAGTGTAAACAGTTTTCAAATAAGCAAAAGAAAACATGTTCACAATGACTAGTCATTAGGGGAATGCAAATTAAAGCCAAAAATGAGATACACTCTACAATTATCATTCTGATAGCCTAAAATTAAAGAGTCTGATCTTAGCAAGTACCGGTAGGAATGTGGAGCAACCATAACTCTCATACACCATTGGTTGTCATATCAATTGAAAAACCACTTTGAAAAACAGTTTGGCAACTTGTAAACTTAAACATATACCTAGCATATTGTAGTCATGTACTGTATGGTCTAGCCATTCCACTTCAGGACATTTATCCAAGAAAAATGAAATCATACAAAGATCTATACACAGACTTTTACAGCAGCTTTATTTGTAATAACCCCAAACTGGAAACAATCTAAATGTATATCAATAGGTGAAGAGATAAACTAGTCAATAATAAAAAATAATCAACTATTGCTCATACTTCAGTATGGATGAATAACAAAATAATTACGGTGAGTGAGCAAAGCCAGACAAAAAATAGTGCATCCTGTATGTTTATATAGTTTATAAACTATAGTTTCTATAAAAATATAGAAAATGGAACCTATTTATAGTTACAAAAAACAGATCACTGTTTACCTGATAATTGGAAGGGAAGAAGAAATCACAAAGGAACAGCACTTTGGGGACTGATGGATATGTTCATTATCTTGATTTTAGTTTAGTTTACAGATGTATACATACTCAATATGTATCAAATTGTACACTTTCAATATGTGTACTATTTCATATGCTAATTAGATCTCAATAAAGCCATTAAACTAGATCACATATAAAATGTTCTCTGATATCAATGGAACTAAATTAGAAATCAATAAAAATTATATATTTAAGAAACCTCTAAATATTTCAAGATTTAACATCAAATATTTTAAATCCATGGATTAGTGAAGAAATAATGAAAGTAATTCAAACTGAATGACAGTGAATACACAACATATCAAAATCTTTCAGATGCAGTACTTAGAAGGAAATTTGTAGCCTTATGCTTGCTGTAGGTTGAATTGTGCTCCTTAAAATTCATATGTTGAAGGCCTAAGCTACAGTACTCAGAATGTGACCTTATTTAGAAAAAGGGTCTCTGCAGATGGAATTAGTTGATAAGATCATACTGGAGTAAGGTGGTCCCCTAATCAAATATAACTTGTGTCCTTACAAAAAGTGCAATGTTGGACACAAGCACACACACAGGAAGAAAGCTACAGGGAGACAAAGGCAGAGATTGGGATGGTGTATGTACAAGAAAAGGAATGCCAAAAGTTGCCAGCAAACCACCAGAAGTTAGGAGAGAGACCTGGAACAGATTCTACCTCATAGCTCTCAGAAAGAACCAATTCTGCCAACACCTTGATTTCAGACTTCTAGACTCCAGAAGTAACTGTGAGACAAAATTTCTGTTGCTTAAGCTGCCCAGTTTGAGATACATTTTTATGGCAGCGCTAGAAAGCAAATACAGTGCTTTTATTAGAAAAAGAATAATGCTTCAATATCAATGATCTGAGCTTCTACCTTATGATACTAGAAAAAGAGGAGTAAATAAAAAAAAACAAAGTAAGCATAAAGAAGGAAAGTAAAGAGATAATAGTAATAATTATTAAAATAAAATTAATAAAATACAAATGGATAAACAACTGAGAAAAACCAATGAAATCCAGATTGACAAAACTCTAGCTAGACTGATCAAGAAATAAAGACAGAAATCCCAACAGAGAAATATACCATGCCAGTGGATTACAATAACATTGTTTCAATGTTAATTCTCTCTTTATATGCATGTATTATACATTTTTGCATGAATAATACATGTATATAAAGTAATTTTTGATATGGAAAAGCAAAGGGCCTAGAGCAGCTAAAAGAATCTTAAAAGAGGAGGTCATACACTATCTCATTTCAAGATTTACTATATTGCTACATTAATCAAGAAAATGCAATATGATCATAGGCATAAACATAGACAATTAGTTCAATTTAACAGGATAAAGAGTTTAATTCAAAAGACTAACATTCATGCAATCCATTTATTTTCAACAAGACATCAAAGCAGTAAAATGGGGAAAGTAAGTTCTTTTGAATAAATTGTGCTGGAATGACTGACACAGCTACATATGAGAAAAAGATGAACCTTAACTCATACCTCACACCATCACAGAAAAATCAACGTGAGATAGAGCAAAGACCTAAATATAAAACTTTACATTATAAAGCTTATATTTTTCATTGGGGTGGACAAAAATGTTCATAAACAGGACACAAAAAGCTCTAACCAAACCAAAAATAAATGATATCAAAATTAAAATATTTTGTTCACATTGCTAAAATTATACAAACTGCAGACTGGGTAAAATATGCAATAAATGTAATTTACAAAGTACTTTAATCAAGAATATATAAACAACTTCTACAACTGTATGATAAAAAAGAAAAGCAACCCAAATAAAAAATGGGCATTTCACCAAGGTTTATATACCAGCTACTTGACTAGTAAGCCCATGAAAGTGTGTTCCACATCATCAGTCATCAGTGAAATGCAAATTAAAGCCATATTGAGATGATATTATCATCTATCCAACTAGAATGGCTAAATTTAAAAAAAAAAAGAATAACACCAAGTTACAACAAGTGTGTGGAGCGGCTGAAACTCTCACATATTGCTGGTGAGAATGTAAAATGGTAAAATAAATTTGGAAATCAGTCTAGTAGTTTCTCATAAATGTAGTCATTGTTTATCCAACAACATGGATGAAGTAAGCCAGAAAGAGAAAAACAAATATCGTATATTAATGTATATATTTGGAACCTGAAAAAATTGGTATAGATGATCTTATTTGCAAAGCAAAAATAGAGACACAGGATATCAAGGTGGAAAGAGGGGGTGGGATGAATTGGGAGACTGGGATTGACATATATACACTATTGATACTATGTATAAAATAGATAACTAATGAGAACCTACTGTATAGCACAGGGAACTCTATTCAATGCTCTGTGTTGACCTAAATGGGAAGGAAATCAAAAGAAGAGGGGTATATATATACACACATATAGCTGATTTACCTTGCTGTAGAGTAGAAACTAATACAACATTGTAAAGCAACTATACTCCAATAAAAACTTTTTTAAAAAGAAGTAAAAAAAGAAAAAAAAACATGGATGGATCTCAAAAACATTATGCTGAGGGAAATAAGGTTCACACAAAAAATGTGTATTCTGTATTATTCCATTTATAAGAAATCATTATACAAAGACAAAGATAGGATAGTAAAAACTTACCCCTGGTGAAAGATTTTAGAACAATAGATGTCTCTGGTTGAGGGTGGGACTGATTGAGATGGAGCAAAAGTGATCTTTCTGGGGTGATAGAAATCACCTGTATCTTAACATGTGGGTAACAGATTCATGTAGTTGTCAAAATTCATCAAACTATGAACTTAATATTTGTGCATTTCCTTGAATGGAAGTTATACTTCAAATTTTTATAAAAGTTGAAAAAAAGGCTTTTTTATGTCATACTAATGCTGTGACACAGAATTGTCTGCTCAGCAAATTAGTTCAACTATATAATCAATATATAAACTGTTCTACATCCTGAATCCTATTTGTTTCTCATTCTGGCAGATACACTTGCTCATCATAATTTATATTTTAAGTCTTGATAAGAAAGCCTGTTTCCAGAAGAATTTTGGAATTTCCGAGAGCACATCCAATTTTTTAGGTTTGGTCTACTATGTTGGTCTTCCAGGAAGACTAAGAATATTCTTTTCAGTACATTCCTTCCTAATTTCAAACTCATATATATAGTAGTAATGAAAATCCAATCCAAATTAATCTAATTTCTTTGAAATTTATTAATGTTTTCTGTTCTCTCCATCTCTCTCTTTCTCACACTTCAAGGTTTTTCTTCTGGGAAACAGATCATCACATTGAGCAACAGAGGGATACATTCTAAAAAAGTGCAAAAGAAAACACAACAGTTTTATTAACATATAATTCATATATCATATAATTCAACCATTTAAAGTGTACAATTCAATGTTTTTAAATATATTCATAGAGTTGTGCGCCATCACTGCTATCAATTTTAGAGCACTTTTATCACCCTCATTTTTATCACCTTATTGTAATTTCCATTTCTATAGATTTGCATTTGTTTTTGTTTTAATGTTTTGCCAGGTTAATTATTATGTCTCATTGTTTTAAACATACTCTCAATTTCCTCTTTTATTTATGATATTAAATATATGATTATATAATCTATGCAAATAATTCCACTATCTCAAGTATTTGTAGATCTCATTTTAGTTTTTTTTTCTTTTTTCATCTGATTCTTTCAGGTCTCAAGTCTGCAAAAGGACCAGCTTGTGGTTAAACATTCTCATGGGATAGTTTTTATGGTATTAATGAGTGCCAAGGCCAAGATCTGCATGTTTCTTTGCTATCTTTCTTTGTGGTGTGTTTTATTTTCCTTCCTCTAAGTTTACCACTTCTGAAGTTGCATACATAGGTTTTTGGAAGCCCACATTTATGCAGTCTCTGACCAGAAAATCCACCTTGAGTGGGCCCAGAGTGCCTCTTGTCACTCTGTTAGGCTATTAAACCACAGCTCAGAGTCTTCAGGCATTAGTATATGACCTCAGGTGGCTATCATGCTTGATGTTAGCTTACCTCTCCTGGCTAGTGCTTTCACTTTGTGTTTCTTGGACTCTGAGGATTTCTGTAACTCTTTATCCAATTCAGCTAAACATTTTTCAAAGGTTTTAAAAAATATTCTACCCGTAATTTTAATTCTACTCATATTGTTTTGAACTATTTAAGGCAAATGTTGCCAGAAAATAAAAGGCAAGCATTTTCACCAGTGTACTATAAATTTTTGCAGCATATCATTTTATCTTTGTATATTGCCTATAAATTTTTCACACACAAAAAACTGAAAAGTCAAATCCTCCTATTCCCATTCTGTTCTATCTCATCTAACATTAACTGCCAAATACAGGAAAGCATGCATAAAAAAAGAAATACTTGATACGAAGTAGAAAAGTTCTGTTGGCGAAATTATACACTACCTCAGGAGAAAATAATGAATAGATGATAGTGGGCTGTTAAAGGTAAAAATATATATTATAAACAAAATATATAATATAGAGGAAAATTCACATACAATCATTCTCCAAAAGAGAAATATTAAACACAAGTAGATTATTATCAACGTAAACCTGAAAATCCATGTCAAGTCCTTTATATTAAATAGCCCCAAAGAGCTTTCACAGATCTTTGTTATCCATCAATCTATTCAACTTCATTGATCATTTTCTAAGTATTAAGAACTGTCCTTATGTTCTATGTGTACTTCTTGGTGTTTACTGTGTAGAAAGGAAGACAGATATGTAAATTAATGATTATTGTGCATTGGTGTATTATGGTGGTATACAAAAGGTGTAGAGAGAAGTACCTTCTAATATTACCTGGATGAGAAATTACTTGCTAGAGAAGGTCATGTTTCAGTAGGTGTTTAATGAATTAATGATTAAGAAAGAGAACCCAAGCAGTGGTGTTTGAAGACTTTTTACCTCTTTTGAAACCATTGTAGAAGTATTATTTGGTGAGGATGATAATTTTCCTATTCTGCTTTTTGTTTTGTCTCTCTAATTTCTTTAACAGAATCTTTTTAAAAAAAATTCTTCTTAGACAATTTAAGAAACAAAATTTTAATCCCATAGACTAGGAGAAGAATGTATATTTAAAAAAAAACATTTGTTGGGGAATTTCTTTCACCAATATGGGAACATTCATGTTGAAAATACTCCATGAATATGGAATTGCTTGCCATTTCACACTACAGATGAACATTTTCCAAATTCTATAATCCTTCTCTAATTTCTCACAATAAATATAAACTCCCACTTACCCTCTGTCTCCATTCTCTGTTTCTGATTTTTATCTTAAATAATAGTTTGTTGACTTCCATTAAAATGTATGGAGTCATGGAATGATCCTGGAAGAGATCATCTGGTCCAGCAGAAACCAAGCAGAGATGATGACTACGAAGATCAGAATGGAAATAGGTATGTGATCTTCCCCACATTTACTTACACTTGTGTTCCTTGCACAGACCAGTTTTCTTAGTTTAAAGCTCAAATTAAATTTCCCAGTGCTGTGGCTAATTATTTCATTCTAATAAACTCTGATTGATGGATTATATATAATATACAATCACATGTGCTATATATCTTATGACTAATTAGGAGATGAAAGACAAATTAAAAACTATTTCCTAAATGCAATTTTCCTATTGAAGAAAGTATTTGTAAAAGTAGATTATATAGATGGAAAAATTAATAAAATTCACTTTCAGTATCAAAATATATATGAACTGTTAATCTAGGCTATATTCTTTATTTTCTTAGATAAAAGCTTAAGACCCCAAAAGGAAAAATTAGTGGCTCAAAATCATACAAGAAGCTACTGGAAGAGCCAGACTTGAATCCTAGGTCCCTTGGTCTCCTGGTGTTTAAGATATACATACGTTTTTCTGTAAACATTGTTGTATCTTGATTTGTTAAGCATCTTATGATTTCAAAACAAGTTACTAGATTTTAATCTATTAAAAATATAAAGAAACAAAGAAATGAAAGAAATAGAGAAATGATACACTGAGAGGAGAGGGAGGGCTTCCATATCCCTAAAACAAATCGTCATACCACCTGATTTGCATACAGCTTTAAACTTTCTAGAGGTCTGTCAAATCTAATCTCCTATTTCATCTTGTCAACAACCCTATAATTTATTATAACTTTTATTTTATGAATGGATAAGTTGAATTAGAATTTTCCAGAATATCAGCTGCCATTTTGCCATCACAGGGAAGCAGTATGGCATTGGAAGTGTGGGGGGTGGGATATGGATGAGGAAGCTCTGGGCTTGCCCCTGGCTCTGTGTGCACTAACTCTGTCAACTAAAGCAATGACTTAATTCTTCTGAATTTTTGTTTTTTTCATCTGTTAAAAGCAGAAGATATTGACCCCAATAATCTCACAGGGTTGTGATAAAGATCAAAGAAATTATTCCATGTAAAGAAATGTGTAAACAAAAAACTTTCTTCTAATATTCATTAAAATTATTTTGATACTCTTAGTCAACATTTTCATGAATAGCTGAAGATAATATATATATATATATATATATATATATATATATATTTATTTATTAACAAGGCTACTGATGCCTAATATAAAAAATAAAATTAATGTTGTCTATTCTGAAAAAAAATGCTTCAGTAAGGAAATAAATAAAATAGTTGAACAACAAGAAAGCAAGTCATTGTCTTTAGTCTGCTTCAATCCCTCTGTGCTCTGCACATGAAATAAGAAAAATTCCCCCATTAAGGGAGAAAACGACTAGGTAATCCCTAGCTCATCTTTGGCACCTGTATTTCTTTCACATTGTTCCTCAGACTTGCCTGGGAATAAGAATACAGATTCTTTTTTCAGTAGATCTGAGGTAGAGCTATATTTTATTAAGATTTTCTGTGGATATTTATAATCTGGAAAGTTTAGGAACACTGTCTGAGTTGACAAGCAAAGTCTAGATAGTTCCTCTGAGAGTGGAAAGCACAGAGGTGCACAAATACTCCCTGAGTCAGGCTGCTTCCCAGCCCGGAGTTTAAGATGTGAGATTCAAATTCACAGTCATCCTCTCACTGCTTTATCATTAGCAGTTCTCCAAGTTCTTGGTGTCCTAATAAAGGTAGATCATCACATTTTCGCTTGAAAAATCAAATGGCCAAACACATACAAAGCTCTTAAGCACTGTTTTTGGAAACTGAGAATGTGTAAAAATATATAAGAGGCAGTTAATGAAAAGAAATGGATGCACATTTAACATAGGTAATTTAAATAAATGAAGGACCAGAAAATTCCTTAGTCAGGTGGACCTCTCTTTTGTTGAATGATATAACAGAATCACCCCCTTCCTTGGATGGAGTGGCAAGTGAAGTGGATCCCCCACACCCAGGGAATTGTGATTGCCTAAGGCTGTGCCCTGACAAAGGCTGGGTAAAGCACCATTTCCCTTAGATGCTTGATCTTGAGATAGTGTCTGCTGAGAGGCAAAACTAGGAGATGTGAGTCTGGAGCTCTGAAAATGAATGTCTCACGAAAAAGTGAAGGATAAGGAATTGAAAGAGAGTATCTCAGTGTTTTCCACATCCTCTTCTCAATCACCTCCCAGGCGCAAATACAGCCATGATTTTTCTATAGCTTTTTTAAATGAGGAAAAATCAAAGTAAGACAAAAACCACTGCCCCTTCCCCCCAGTTGTGTGTCTGTCACATGCAACTAGGAGAAAATTGATTGGCACAATAGGTTGTCAGATACTTTGGATGGTAAATGAGTAACCTCTAAATAATCACTGTCAGTATTAGGAACTTTTACAACCAAAACAAAGATTTTAGGGACAAAAGAGTTTTTTTGTTATTTCTTTCACTATTTTTCACTATTGATTTATCATGAATGCCAAGTGCATAAAAAAGAAAATGTTTTCTCTGTATTTGAAATGATATAAAAGTGAAATGACCTGGATAGAACCTATTGTTCTAAGTGACATTTTAAAACATTGCTCTTTCACGTGCATGATATAGCAAACCCAGGTCAGTATAAGAAAAATTGTTCTGCAGAGGGTATAACCTGAAGAAAATGCCAGATCATTCATTTCTTTGTAATTTTAGATATGTCTTTACTTTTCAAAATGACTGCAAAAATATTTTTCTTCCATAATCATTCAGCTAACATTTCTCAAGTGATATATTTTGTACAGAATTTGAAATACAGCCTAGTGCTGTTTTGCACAAATAACTTTGGAATCCATATAGGATCCATATTGGGATTTTTTTTGTTGTTGTTTCCATACATGTTCATTGTTTGAAAGATATTTAGGCATTTTCAGATGATTTCTCTGAGTAAAACTTTCTGTTGACTTGAGAGAATTTTAGTCAACGTAAAACTCTTATGTAAAATTCAGTCTCTTAATTATATCTCCAAATGAGAGCATATAAGAAATATGACTATATTTCTTTTGCACTAGTATTCATACATATCTATTAGAAAAAAATGAAATAAAATTTGGTACTCTGTTTTCTCTTCTTTATGATCCATTATGCTACATTTTGAGACATGCCCCAATATATTTTCTGACACAGCCAACTTTGAATCTCGTATTTGTGATTGTTGGCAGAAAAAGGTGCAGAATTTTTCCTCATTATGTATAGGAAGGCCATGATGAATTTCAGCTCAAATCAGAAATACTGAATGTCTATATGGAAGAGAAAAAATGGAAAGAATACACAGGTTGCTTTTATATTCTTCCTGATAAAATACTAAGACAAAAAGCAGGCGTATAAAGAAAGGTTCTATCATAAACATATAGCCTTAACCTTAAGCATTTACTTTCCAGGAAGTGTTGCCAGAATATATACAGACATCTGGAGCCAAGGCATTATTATAAGCCATGGGAACAGATTTAGTCGAATGAATGAAAAAATTATTTGTAATACATTTTACATTTAGTTCCCAAGGGAAATTAAAAGAATGCAGAGCATATACCATTAGCAGCTGGAAATTCGTGGTGGTGCATAGTTAGAGTTAACAAATGAATTAGTAAAACCTGGAAATTTACTCTTCTCTAGGCTATCTCAAAAAATGAAACTAAAATGAATTTCCTTGCCCACCCTATTCAACACATCTACTGATCTTAATTTAGTCTGGATTTAACATAAACTTGTACCAAATAATAGTACTTAATGTTTATCATATACTTACAGTGTGCTAGGCAGCAATATCAGGGCTTAACTCATATTAATTTATTTAATCCTCAAAACAATCACATAAAGAAAAATGAGGCAGAAATATTTAAGTACCTTGGGCAATGCCACATAGCTAATTTGTAGGACAGCCAAGAAGAAAAACACAAGCAAAACGGGTTCAGAGCTCACACTCTGATTAATATACTTATACCTGCCTGTTAGAAACAAAACAAAACAAAACAAAAAAGATACTACCACTTGGATACATATAACACACAAAGATAATTTGAATTCAAGTAGATGAGACTTCTGCTTCCAGTAACAATAGGCTAGGTAATTTGGATTAAACTTTGATTGAGAACAACTAGTATAAGCGGAAAATAATTTTTTAAATCCCCTGTAGGAAAGCACTGAAGAACCATTAAGGTAGCGCATGATTAGTCAGCCAGTATCTAGGGAAAAGAGTCCCAGAGAGAGAAGCCAACTATGGGGATTGCTTTTTCCAGAGAAACTGGCTGAGAGTCTGAGAAACTGACAACCTTGAGGAGCTGTGGGTAAGAATTAGATTCCAGGATTTATCAAGTGTGGGGGATGAACGTAGTGGTGAATAGTGTCAGTTAGGACGCAGACAGGTTGCACCCACAAAATAAGAGTAAAATGGAAGTGAACAGCTTGTGCAAAGAACTTAAGTTTAGCTTTGAATTATTTTAATTATAGAATTGAATTAGGATGATCCTGTAGTGTTGATGGCTCCCAGCACCATTCAGAAAAAATATAGGTGATAGATAGATATAGATAAATAGTCAGATGTAGATAAATCCATCCTATACTTCAAGTTAATTTTATAAGTAATTTTCAAAAAAAAATTTGGTACAATAAAAATAAATAAGAGTGAAAATCATGAGATAACGTGAAAAATAACCAGGTGTGTTAAATTAGGGTTCACTTGGAGAAGGAGAACAATTAGGACATGTTATATAATTGTGGGAGCTGTATAAACAGTTTCTGCGAGGCTGTTATCTTTGTGCCTGATGCTGAAGCTTGAAATTCATAGGTCTGGCAGTTGGGAAGAAAAGATAGATGTAAAGTGGGGAAGAATAAAACAATCTGGAACCCACAAATAGAAAGGAAATCAATAGATTATTTAAAAAACACTATCAATCAATCTGATCAAATTGACATCTATAGACCACTCTGCACATTAATAGAAGGATGCATACTATTTTCAAGTATACATAAATAAAACATTCAGCCAAATAGACTATATGTTATATGCCATAACCAAGTTTAAATAAATTTTAAAAGATTGAAATCATACAAAGTTCTCTGACCACAATAGAATTGAATTTGAAACTAATACAGAAAGATATTTGGAAAAACTCAAACAGTAGGAGAATAAATATAAACTTAGACCTAATCACTATGTCAAAGTGGAGTACACAGGCAACATTTTGAACTGAATAAAAATAAGAACACAATATATCAAAATTTGTGGTTAGGGTATCAAGAAAAAAATAAAGCATAAATTATTGATATCAGGGACTTCCCTGCTGGCGCAGTGGTTAAGAATCCACCTGCCAACGCAGGGGACACGGGTTCGAGCCCTGGTCCAGGAAGATTCCACATGCCACGGAGCAACTAAGCCCGTGCGCCAAAACTACTGAGGCTGCACTCTGGAGCCCACAAGCCACAACTACTGAGCCCACGTGCCACAACTACTGAAGCCTGCGCTCCTAAGGCCTGTGCTCCTCAACAAGAGAACCCACCACAATGAAGAGTAGCCCTCGCTCACTGCAACTAGAGAAAAGCCTGCACACAGCAACGAATACCCAATGCAGCCAAAAATAAATAAATAAATTTATAAAAAAAAAAAGTTATCGATATCAGGAATAAAAGAAGGATCATCATTGCAGATCAAACAGACAGTTAAAGAACAATGAGAGAATGTTATGAACACTCTACACCAACAAACTTGACAACTAAAATGAAATGGACAAATTTCTTGAGTAATAAAATCTACCAAAGCTTACTCAAGAAGAAATGAATATCTACAATTGATTCAAGAAGAAATAAATATCAACAACTACATGTCAACATGCAAAAAAATGAATTTAGACTCCTACCTCACACATACACAAAAACTAACTCGAAGTGGATCACAGGCCTAAAGGTCAAAGCTGAAACTATAAAATTCTTAAAAGAAAACACAGGATTAAATCTTTGTGACCCACAATTGATAAAAGAGGAGATTGCTAAATTGGACTTTGTCAAATTTAAAAATTTTCATGTCTTAATGGACATCATCAGGAAACTGCAAAGACAACACCACAAACTAAAGAAAATAATTTCAAATCATATAACCAATAAATAACTTGTGTACAAATATATACGAAGTATTCTTACAACTCAACAAGATTTTAAACAACTGTATTTTAAAATAAGCAGAGGATTTGGATACTTCTACAAAGATATTTGAGTGACTAATAAACACACAAAAAGTTACTCAACATCATTAGTCTTTATAGAAATGCAAAGCAAAGCCACAATGAGTTACCACGGCATACCCACCAAGATGGATATAATCAAAAAGACAGTCAGTAACAAGAGATGGTGAAGATGTGGAGAAATTGAAATCCCCTGTATTGCTGCTGGTAATATCAATGAACACACCACTTTGAAAAACAGTCTGGCAGTCCTTCAAACGATTAAGCATAAAATTAACAAATGACCCAGCAGTTTTACACTTAGGTATCTGCCCAAGAGAAATGGGAACATGTGTCCACACAAAAATTTGTACATGAATGTCACAGCAGCATTATCCATAATAGCTGAACGGTTGAGGCAACCCAATATCCAACAGATGAATGAATAAACAAAAGGTGGTATACAGGCTTCCCTGGTGGCACAGTGGTTGAGAATCTGCCTACCAATGCAGGGGACACGGGTTCGAGCCCTGGTCTGGGAAGATCCCACATGCCGCGGAGTAACTGGGCCTGTGAGCCACAATTACTGAGCCTGCGTGTCTGGAGCCTGTGCTCCGCAACAAGAGAGGCCGCGATAGTGAGAGGCTCGTGCACCGCGATGAAGAGTGGCCCCCGCTTGCCACAACTAGAGAAAGCCCTCACACAGAAACGAAGACCCAACACAGCCATAAATAAATAAATTAAAAAAAAAAAAGTATAAAAAGGTGGTATATGATGGAATAGCATTTTGCATCCTGATACATGCTACAACATAAATGAATTTTAAAAACACTATGCTAAGTGAAAGCAGTCACAAAAGACCACATTTTATGAAATGGCCAATGTAGACAAATCTATATAGAAAGGAAGTAGTTTAGTGGTTTCCTAGGGCTGGAAGGAGAGGGGAGAAATGGGTAGTGACTGCTAAGGGGTTCAAGGTTTCATTGAGACATGATGAAAATGGTCTAAATTTATATAATGGTGATGGTTGCACATTACGTAAACATGCTAAAAACAGGTGAACTCTATGCCATGTAAAGTACATCTCAATGAGAAAAAAAAAAATCACATATCTGAGAAACTGAAATTAAAATGTTTAATTTAAAACTTCCCACAAAGAAAACACCAGGCCTTGACTGCTTTAATGGAGACTTATGACCAATATTTAAGGAAGAAATAATATCAATTCTACTTAAGTTCTTTCAGAAAATAGATGAGAAATGTGGAAGACAATCTTCCCTTATTTCTTAGTAAAAGATCCCAGCTTCCTGAACAATGAAAATTGACAAATTATAAAAGGAGACTACCTCCTTTTGTCCCCCAGAAACATTAGCTCTTCATTTTTAAGGGTATTAAGCCTAAAAGTAAGTGCTTAAAGTATCAGAGGGAAATGAGATGCTGAGCTATTCTTTTATATTCAAAACAGTTCTAAAGTAGGAAACTTTTTATTCATTTTCCAGAGATTTGTTTACATTATGGAAATTAGGTGTCCCTAGTTCTCACAGGAGGAGCAGGTAAACTGGGCAGTACATGATTTATATAAACTCCCAGATTCAAAATTCCAGAGTTCCTCTCTTGTAGTGTAAAATATCCCATTCTGTGTATCCAGGCCTAATCATCTGCTATAAGCCATAACAGTTTGGTTCTGATCCAGAAACTTCACCTGTGTTTTTTGGACAATATAAATAATTACAGATAGTAAATGCCAAGAAAAACTTTCCAAATCATTTTATGAGGCAAGCATTATCCTGTTACCAAAACCAATCAAGACATTACAAGAAAAGAAAACTATAGGTCAATATCCCTCATGAACATGAACCTAAGATCCTTTAAAACAATGTCAGCAAATCAAATCTAAAGATATTTGAAAAGGATGGTGTACCATGAACAAATGTCTATTCCAGTATTGCAAATTTATTTTAGCATTGTGATCATCTCAATAGATGAGCATTTGACAAAAATGCTCAAAACCTTTTTATCAATATTTTTTTATGAAAAAACAATTCACACCAAATTAGAAATGAAAAGAAACCTCATCAGTCTCATAAAGAACATCTATGAAAATCCTTCAGCTCACATCACAATGGCGAAAGCCTAACTCTTTCCCACCTAAGAGTGGGAACAAGTGAACATGTTTGTCAGCTCTCACCACCTCTATTCAGTATTGTTCTGGAGGTCCTAGTCAGTGCAATGGTCAAGAAAAAGAAATAAAAGTCATGCATGTTAGAAAGGAGGAAATAAAATTGTCTTTATTTGCAGAAGATATGTCCTCTATGTAAAAATTCTAATGAATTTACATAAATAAATAAATAAATAGCTATTAAAATAAGTGCACTTAAGATCACAGAATGCAAGGTCAATATACAACAATCAATGAAGAGATAAATATGACAAAAGAGGTGCAAAGTCATGCACATTAAAATTACAAAATATGACAGAAATCATTGAAGACAAGTAAATCAAGAGGTATATTATGTTCATGGATCAGAAGACTAAATCTTGTTAAAATGTCAATTCTCTATATATTGATCTATAGACTAAACTCAATTCCAGTCAAAATAAATGCTAGATACTTTTTAATGAAAATTGATAAGCTGATTCTAAAATCTATCCAAAACATCCAAAAACCCTAGAAGAGCCAAACAATTTGGGCTAAGGAGAATGAAACTAGAGAAGATACACTAACAGATTTCAAGATTTACTAATCAAGGTAGTGTGGTATTGGCATAAGAATAAAAATAAGGACCTATAAGAATATAGATCAATGCAACACAAGACACCCAAAATATAAACACACGTCAATTGAATTTCAATAAAGATGTCAATGTAATTCAATGGAAAATGAATAGTTTTTTCAACAAATGGTGCTACACTGACAATATTTACAGAGAGAAAAATGAATCTCAACCCTTGCCTCATGTCAAATACAAAAACTAAATAGAAATGAATTGCAGACCTAATGTAAAAGCTACACCTATGAAACTTCTAGGAGAAACATAGGATAAAATCTTTTGATAAGCAAGGTTTCACCATAAGTGAAAAAAATGGGTGAAAGACATCTCTAAGAAAATGAAAAGGCAAACCCCATACTGGGAGAAAATATTTGTAATACATATCAATAAGAAAACAAACAGTCCAATTAAAATATTGACACAAGATTTGAACAGATACTTCATAAAGGAAGATAAAATATGACCAATCAACACATGCAAAGGTGTTTAACATCATTAGTCATCAGAGAAAATCAACTTAAAGCCACAATGATATACCATTATATGCTTAATGGTTAGTTAAAAAAAAAAAAAAGAGCAATCCTAAGGGGTAATGGTGATGCAGAGCAACTGGAATTCTAATATATTTCTGCTGGGAATGTAAAATTGCACAATCAGTTTGGAAAAAACTTCGGCAGTTTATTACAAAGGTAAATATACACTGACTATATAACCCAGCCATTTTATTCTTAGGTAGTACCTAAAACGAATGAGAACTTATGGGTACACAAGGACTTGTATTTGGCTATTTGTAGAAACTATTCAAAATAGACAAAATTGGAAACAACCGAAATGCCCATCAACAAGTGAATTGTAGTATATCCATATAATGGATGCTATGCAGCAGTTAAAAAGAATGAATTACTGATACACACAACATCACATATATTCATAGGAAAAACAGTTCTATTCTATGCTTTAGAAAGTGTATTAGTGGTTGTCTGGGTCCAGGAATGGATAGTGGGAATAGACTGTAAAGGGACACAAGGAATTTTATGGGGTCATGGAATTGTTCTATATTTTGATTGTGGTTTTAGTTACACTGATTTAATCATTTACCAATACTCGAACTCTCCTCTAAATAGAGGAGTTTGAATTTTTGTATGTAAATTATGCTTCAATAAAACTGTTTAAAAGTTGAGGCAAATAGCTCAACTGTTATAACAGTTTTAATAACATATATATATATAACTGAATATATATTGATACTATATATGCTATACATAAATATTTTAAATTATATATATATATATATGTAAAGCTCAACAAACACAGTTCAGTTATAACAAACAAATTCCTTTAGACGCATGACCAGTTTAACTGAATAAGCCAGGTTCCAAAGTGCATTTAAGCAAAATGATGCACCAGTCTAAATTAAATATTAAAAGCCACTCATCCATCTACATTCACCATTTGGATACTGAAAAAGAGTCTTGATATCATATTATCAAATCGTGATTTTTTTAAAAATTAGGCATGTAACTAGTATAGAGTCAGATTTAAAATAGGACTTTATCAGTAACAATATATTAAACTATCTTGTCTATTTTTGGTCATTTATTTTGCTTACTGCTTATTCTATTCTAGATCTTTTTCTGAATCACTTATTTCTTTCCCTATTCCAATGCCATGTAACCTTTTACTCCATCCCAACAGACATTATGAAATATCTTCCTGTGCTTACAATAGTAATGAGATGATCCCCTAGAAACAAAGCAAATAATCGATGTCCTTAGCTAGCATACTTGCTACCTAGATTCAACTGCATTAGGTCAGACTGTTCTGAAGATTAATGCAAATTAATTTTTTCATTGCCTCAAAATTTAAAACTCTGATGTAATTGAATAGGATCTCATGAAGGTATAATTGTAGTTATTCAACTTTATTGTCTTTCAAATAAATATTTCTTTTAAGATAGCTCCACAAATACCAAAAGCAGCCATTCAGTTCTCACATTTCAATAGCTTATAGAAAAAAGTACTCTACTTTGTTATTTAAAATATGCAGATTATACAAAATAAAAAGAAAAAATGAAAAAAATAAAATTGTTTCCTATCTGTCATTTAACCCTAAACTACTTAAAGTATACAAACAATCTATTTCAGTTACTAAAAATAAATGAATAAAGGCACGCCTGGAACTATCTTCAGGGCAATTTACTCGAGCCAATTTCTCATTGGGAATCCCTATTTCACTTTTTTTCAGCTTCTCTACTAAGTGAAGGAGACTATTTCTATATAAATAGGGAGCATTTCTTTCTGTATTGCAACTTGTTCAACAGCAGTACACATGTTACTAGTATCAGCTCTTCCTTAGAACCTACACGAATTTAAACAAACATTTGGCTGCCAGGTTCTCCTTTAAATTCAGAATAAGAGACTAAAATAGTATGCAATAGTCCTGACCAATCAGTAGCATGGGCTTTGTAAAATCTATCAATATAACTTTTCAGTATGTACCTTTTATTTTTTCCGTGTTTATGTCAATAAGAACCAGGGGATTTCCTGGCAGTCCAGTGGGTAGGACTCCACGCTTTCACTGCCAAGGGCACAAGGGCGCAGTTTCAATCTCTGGTCGGAGGAACTAAGATCCCACAAGCCATGCCGAGTGGCCGAAAAAAAAAAAAAGAACAAATTCACTGGGTAATGATATTAAATCACATCTAATTTAACTGTGTTGAGTAGTCCTTGGAGATAAATCCAACTTTATTTTAAATTCACTAATTATTGGGAGGGAAGTAAAAGATGAAGAATATATTTAAGCTTACTCTTTTTCTGCCAAGCAAGAGAAAGTGAGAGCATGTTTAGAAGCTATATACAACTACTCAGGGGAACCCTAGAAATACAAAACTAAAAATTGGAGCTGTAACCCTTATCTCCAGAGTGTGGTATTATTGTCAAAACCGATAAATTATTTTTCCTTCATTGTGGATCAAAGGAACTATAAAAAAAGTCTCTGTCGTCCCATGCCCATAGTTATACATTGATGTTGATAGGCCAGCATTATATTAGACACAAGATGTCACAGTTAATCTCAAAGTTGTGATCTCTTAATATAAACACGGACTTAACTTCTGACCATAATTCCTCACACGATGTATTCACGTTAAACATGACATTTTCTTACATACATTTCACTGAGATAAAAAGTACAACTTAATATCTTAGAACAAGAGCAAGACAGGGATGCCACCTCACCAAAGGTAGATAATCAATTTTTCACTAAATCAGTTCTGCATTATATGATGAGAGAAGAAATTGTTTAAACAAACCAAAGCTCTATAGAGTGAGAAAAGAAATATGTCACTCAGACAGTTTAAATTAATAATTTAGCACAATATTGTATAAAGGGCAATAAATGCAGAATTAATATTAATACTTTGGACAGTTGCAAAGTGATTTTGCTTAATGTTTTAAACCATGGAAGGATCACTGTCTTCAATCCATCAATTTAGTCAGCAAACGTTATAAAGCATTTCAGATGTTTAAGATATCAGATCGGTTGCTGTGGAAGGTAAAGTTGTGACCCAGTGAACAGCTCAGGCCTACTATCCCTCATGCTTCTTTTTGTAGATTCCCAGTGATTTGTATTCTCATGGCTATTTTGGCTTCAAGGACTTGCTTCTACAGTATTTTCACCATCATTAGATTCCACAGCCCATGGGAATCCCTTCTTTTCTCACTAACTTGGGTATAGAATGGAATATCATACAAGGTATTTGCCCGTACTAGGCTTTTTGAAAATTTGGCAAGATTAAGGAGTTTTATCTCACAGGGAGGCTAACAAATTAAATATTAGACAAATTTGGTCCTAAACATCTCTTGGCAATTCCCTCATGTTGCTCAGCTCATTTTCTGTTACCTCCATGCTCTTCTTTCTTTCCTGTCCTCTCTCATCAGCAGTTCTTTCAAATCAATCCCAGAATTATCATTTGCTTCTTATGCAGTGCCCAGTAGATATTTCTTCTCAAACCAGCTCAGGAATTTGGAGTCTCATTTTTCATAAATTGTAGCAAGTACCTTTCTAAACAAAGATTGTTAGTTCCCTAAGAACTTTGGTGACAGGTATAACTTTTTTCTTAAATCACTAAAAAAACATGGAAGAGATTTGGTGCATTCTATAAAAAAGTTTCCATTTAATTATTATTAAAAAACTAAAGTCTAAATATATTAATACTGTAGGCTATTTATTCTTTATCCTCTGAGAGAAAAAATATGTTGTGTGTATTTGATCTTCCTGGGCATTTGACCTGTCAAGATCTTTTGATAAGGGAGAGTAATTTGAATCAAGTTTCTACAATGCATTTTCATCTATTCCAAAATTATTATATCAATTTGTGCTAGTGAGACTCATAGGAATCCCACAAAGTTTTAAAGGAATTTGTATCTGCAAGATTTCTGTGGTGGTTTTAACATATGTCCACAAATCCTTCGACACTCCTCCCTTCAAGAAGTAGAGCCTAACTCCTCCACTTGAGTGTGGAGAGAAATTAATGATTCACTCTAGCAACCAGAAAAATGTATATGTGACTGAGTCTGATTTCAAAGACCAGGCCATAAAAAACACTGAGACTTTCTTATAGTTCTCTTGAATTGCTCTCTCCGGAGAAAGTTAGCTGCCATTTCATGAATACATTCAAGTAGCCTGAGAAGAGATTTATGTGTCAAGAAAATGAAACTCCCTTCGGTAGGAATTTAATGATGAACTGAGGAGTCCTGACATTAGTCATGTGAATGACTCATCTTGGAAGCAGATCTTCCAGCCTCAGCCTTTGGATGACCAATGCTTTTGTAGATATCCTGACTACAACCATATGAAAGATTCTGAACCAAAACCACCTAGCTAAGCCACTCTCAAATTCACAACCCACAGAAACTCTGAGATAATAAATATTTGTTGTTTTAAGACACAAATATTTGGGGAAATTTGTTATGCAACAATAGATAACTGAAACAGCCTCCAACCTTCTATAAATAGGAAGCACACTGAGAAAGCTTCTCAAATGCAAGCATCAGTGATTTCTCTTGGAAAAGGAAAAAGAACTCAGAGGTCAGAACCAAGAACTAAGAATGTGGGGTGAAGAGATGAGGAGAACAATGAGGGAACTACTCCCACAAGCAGAAATAGGTTCTAGTAAAGGACTATTCCATGCCTCTAAGGTCAGGAGAACCTAATAACATACATGCTGGATTTTTAAATTACTGTTAAAGAGGGACTGTTATGTTCATTCTCCACTGCTTGAATAGAAACATTTACTGTAGTTAGTCTGTGCCTACTACACATCTCCCTTGGGATTATGGAAGGCAGCTTGGTTTTCTTTAGTTCATATGAATCATACAAGCCTCACCCACAACTGGAGATATTGACATGATGAGATTCCAGACTTTAAGCCTGAGTCTACAATGGGATGAAAATCTTGGGAAGGGTAAATAGATTTTGCACATAAGAGGAATGCAAATAATTGTTGCTGGAGTGTGTACTATGGTAAATGAAAAATGGCTCCATATCTTTGTCTTTTCTTCCATCAGGAGATGGAATCTAAGTTTTCTCATACATTGACAATTTGGTAATTTTATATTTCTTTATTGACTTAGTCCAGTTTTACTTATTACCATAATTAGGTAATTTATTTAAATATTATGTAAACCAGTGTTATTCAACGTGTGGTCTGCAGACTGTACTGGATTGCCATCTGAGGTTTACTGGCTGACAGTGAGGTAAGTACAGAAATTGAGAGTGAGTACTTGGAATCTCTTATAGCAAGTTTATATATGCCAAACATATAAACAGGATTAGCAGGTATGGTTTGGCAATTATATTTTGTTAGAAAATATGTTCTGATGGCTCAGAAGTAGTGACAGGAACTCATCTGAAGTAGTTACCAAGATTAAGGGGTCTGTGCCAGAAAGTAAATCAACATACTTCTTCCTTCATGAAGAAAGTCTCACAATGAAAACATGTGATGTAAACCAAACAGTGTGATTATTGGCATGGTAAAAGATTGTGACTTATATAAAGGCTAATGTGTTAAATTTGAAGATTTTTTAAATCAAGCGATAATAAGGAGGTTGATTATAAACACTCTCATTGCTTGTTGAAATACAATGGTTACTGAGGAGAAATTTTCTTTTGGTAATATCTGAACTACAAAATAAATTCTTAGTGTTTTATAGAATTTTTAAAAATCAGTTTGATTCCAACTGGTTAAAGACATCGTCATCTGTCTGATATTTTTGGTCTTTTTAATAATAGAAACACTCCATGTAAAGAAAGAATGGAACATGTTTCTCAATGGAAGATAAGAGCAGAATAAATGGCAAAAAAAAAAAAAAATTAGAATGAAATTTCCAGAGTTGTTATGATGTGTCCCATTATTTAACAACACATTAATGGAATAGGTGATGACTTTAATATTGCACATCTATGAAAATTTATCACCAAACACCATAAGAATTTGTTAAAACATTTTAAATTTTATTTTTCCTCAAAAGAAGATTCATGCATAAGAAAGTCATGGATTTGGAATCTATTTGTTTCACCAAAAGATTATTTAGCTATCACTTCACAGGAAACATTGTTGAAACTAACTACTGCTGAAAGATTAAAGATTAATTTTTGAAAATGCAGCACCCCACATATAATTTTGGATAAAAGTTTAAAAGAATATCCTGAGCTTACCGAAATTACTTTTTCTATTACCATTGTGTTTAAAAACAAAGCAAGGAATCTTTTGTGGATATGAATTATCCTCTGTGAATAGCATTAAATCAATCAAAACTATATTAAAACAATAATCAAACACATTTATTACACTAAAACTTTAAATGCTGATATGTAGGGTGTGCATTCAAATGGTGCATCTAGGCACTTAACATACATTATTGTTTCCTTCACAATTTTTGTTTAATTATAATTGCAGAATGACCAAGAGTTATAAACATGATAGTTCTTCTACATATTAATTGCCTAAAGACTCTTTCAATGGACACTTGATACAGATTTTGTAATTATTTTCCTTTTGCTTGGTTTATATGTATTGGACTATAATTTCATGTCTGTTGAATTTAGTAATAAAAATTAGCATTTATATTTTATACAAGTATACATTTTATTTTATTTTTGTAGCAATTCATTTTTATTGTATGTAACAAAAGCATCAGTCTGAGAAGAATTGAGGAGGAAAAAAGTCATTTACCACAGATCTTTTGAGAATCACCATTGTAATCTATTGAAATGTGTGTACAGAGGGAGTTTTTAATCCCATAAAAATTAAGTTGAATGCTTTAGAAAAACTAAAAAAAACGAGTTGCTTAAAAATGACTGTAAAATTAAGTGTGGGCAAGAAAATGAAAGAATAAAAATTAACATTTGAAATATCAAATTCTGCCTCCAGATTGCTTCACAATGTTTCCCTTTTACTTTAAAAATTATGAAACTGAAAATTACGGATTGGTTATAGATTTTGTCAGAGAGTCTGCACAGAGCTCCAAGCAATTCAAACACAATGAAAAATATGTTTTCCTCCAAAGTTGGATTAAATGATATACATTTGTATGTTTTAGGTTAAAATTAGTTTTTAAGACATAAGCAACAAATGAAAAAGTAGATAAATTGGACAATATCAAAATTTAAAACTTCTGTGCATCAAAGAATCAACAAAGTGAAAAGGCAAGCCACAGAATGGGAGAAAATATTTATAAATCATATAAGGGGTTAATTTTCAGAATATACAAAGAACTCATACAACTCAGTAGCAAAATAATAAAATACACAATTTTTAAAAGGGCAAAGGACTTAAATAGACATATCTCCAAAAAAACACATACAAATGGTCAAAAAACACATAAAAAGATAGTGAATATCACCAGACATTAATAAAATACAAATCAAAACAACAATATCAGTTTATATCCATTAGGATGACTATGATTAAGAAGAAAAAATAAAAAGGAAAGTAAGTGTTGGCAAGGATGTAGAAAAATTGGAACTGTTGTGCATTACTGGTGAAAATGTAAAAAAAGTGTAGCTTTTTAAAGTTTAATAGTTCCTCAAGAAGTTAAACATAGCATTACCATGCAATCCAGCAATTCCATTTGTAGATATATACCCAAAACAATTGAAAGCAGGTCTCAAACAGATACTTGCACACCCATAGTAGCATTATTCACAGTAGCTAAAAGGTAGAAATGACCCAAATGTCAATCAATAGATAAATGGATAAACAAAATGGATTATTCAGCTTTAAAAAGGATAAAATTCCAATACATGCTACAACATGGAGAACTTTGAAAACATGATGCTAATTGATGGAAGGTTATTGCTTAATGAGTACGGAGTTTCTATTTGGGATAATGAAAAAGTTCTGGAAATAGATAGTGGTAATGCTTGCACAACAATGTAAATGTACTTATTGCCACTGCAGTGTACATTTTAAAATGGTAAAGTTTATGTTATGTATATTTTGCCACATAAAAATAAACTAAAAAATAGTTTTTAAGAAATCATGTACAATATTTATAATCTCTTATTTTAAAGAACACTTTTAAATAATGGACCAACTACTGACCCCAGTTAAATCAGATAAAAAGGCTCTTTTTGAATGCCACTACTGAAAACTACTGTGTCCAGAAGTCAAGGAAATGAATAAGAATTCAGAGGAAATTCTGTTCAAGGACAAAATAATGTAGTTTTAGCCAGAAAGTCTCCCAAGCTATACACCAAAACATATTACAGAAAAGTAATATGCCACAAATTAGGTTAATAAATAAATATCATTATATTTTCATATCTTTTTGATGGATCTAATCTACTTTGTTGTCCATGTAATATAATATAATATAATATAATTAGACCCTCCAACTTGTTTTTATTTAATTAGTTCTCCCTGTATTCTTATAAAACATCTTTTTACCTACTAACTAACCTCAAACAGAATTTTTTGGAGAGAGATATTTTCATAAAAGCTACTGGCGATGTTGTTTACTACCAGTCATCCCTTCCTTATTGGCATAACTCTGATTTTGTTTAGAATAGCAGTATGATCATCTGAAATTTGGCATTCTTAACCTCTCTTGCATTGAGGGATGGCCATGTGACACAATCTAGCCAGTGAGATAGATGGTGAGGATTTCTGTGAAAGCAGTTTTCCTGATACCAGAACTTTCTTTCCTTCTTGTGATTTCTTTACTTTTCTTCCTAAATAAATGGCAGAAATAATATTGGAAGTAGCTGCACCATTTTGCTTCCATCAGGTGATCATGAACAGTAATTCACACTAAAAATAGTAGAAAAAACCAAAGGGCCTAAATTATGTATGATATTGTAGCACCAATACACAGCCATAGATTTTGTAGCTCTAGACTTCTTGTTATGAGAGAAAAATATAACTTTCATTTTATTAAGTCCCATTGTCTGATCTCCATAACATGCAGCTGAACCCAAACCTAAAGCAGTTCTGGATCCTTTAAATTTCATTTTTAAATTCTACTAGAGTTGTGTAGCTTTGGAAAAGTTCAACTGTAGATCAAGAAAAAGAATTGTAAAATAAAGCCTCTGGCAAAAGCCCAAAATTTAGAAAAGACTCTTGAGGCTTTAAAAATAAGATAATTAAGACTCAAGGGGATCAAGGGGATGGAGGAGTAGGATGTGGAGCTCACCTTCAACCACAAATAGATTATAAATACATCTACATGTGGAAAGATTCTCATAGAACATCTACTGAATGCTGGCAGAAGACCTCAGACTTCCAAAAGGGCAAGAAAATCTCCACCTAACTGGGTAGGACAAAAGAAAAAAGAAAGAGAGAGAGGAGGGAATTGGGAGGGGGGGACCTGTACCTCTGGGAGGGAGCTGTGAAAAAGGAAAAGTTTCTGCACACTGGGAAGTTCCCCTCACTGGTGGGGAGATCAGCTGGGACATGGGGGAGCTTCAGAGCCTCAGAGGAGAGCTCAGCAACCTGCTTGAGGAGGGCAAAGCAGAGAGAGACCTGCACAGACAGTCAGTGCTGTCACCTGGCACTCCCCAGCCTGACATGCTAGTCTGCTGGGGTGGATGGGGGCTGGGTGCTGAGGCTCAGGGCTTTGGCTTTGGAGGTCAGACCCAGGGAGAGGACTGGGGTTGGCTGTGTGGAGGAGGCTAGGTTGTGCTTCACCACAACCAAGGGAGTATGAGAGGAAACCTGGGCATGGCAGAGAGGCAAGTCCCCATTGTTGGGGGGGCTGTGAGGAGAGGGATGGGATGGCCATAGGAGCTTAGTTCTCCATGTGTGTGCTCTCAGGGGGCAGGGCAGCACATACACAAGCTCCAGGAGTAGGCACAAGCTGCAGCTGCCATCTTGGACTCCAGAAGTAGACATGGAGCACCACCACTGCCACCAAGGGTCCCACTACTGGGTACCAAAAGCCGTCCCCGCCTTTCTGGGAGTATGCACGGACCACACACCTGCACACACCCTATGAAGGGGATAACATGGGATAAGGGCCAGCACATGCTGAGGAAAGAGATGACAATCATCCAAACCAAAAACAGCCCTCATGCCAAAAAGCATTAAACCCACGCAAGCTATGCAGGGACACTCCCACATATAAATGGCCTTCTAAGACTACAGTAGATAGTTGTTTCTCCTAAACTCACAGTGTAAGAGAAATATAAGCAAAATGAAGAGGCAGAGGAATGACACCCAGTTAAAAGACCAAGAGAATTCCCCTGAAGGAACAAACAATAAAGCAGACCTCTTTAATCTAATAGACACCGAGTTCAAAAAGGAGGTAATGAAAATAGTGAAGGAACTAAGAAATGCTATCAACAGAAGGCAGATTACTGTAAAAAGGAACTAGAAACTATAAGGAGGAGCCAAGAAAAATTAGCAAATTTATTTGCCAAGACAAAAGCTGAGTTAAAGGCAATGAATAGCAGAATGAATAATGCAGAAGAGAGAATGAGTGATCTGGAAGATATAATAATGGCAATTACCCAATCAAAATAGCAGACAGAAAACCAAATAAAAAAAAAGAAAGAAAGCAACATAAGAGACCTATGGGATAATATAATGTGGGCCATCTATGCATAATAGGGATTCCAGAAGGATAAGAAAGAGGAAAGGGGATTGAAAATGTATTTGAAGAAATTATGGCTGAAAACTTCCAAAACCTAAAGAAGAAAACAGATATCCAGATACAGGAAGCACAGAGCATCCCAAATATTATGGACCCAAACAGACCTACATCAAAACATATTATACTAAAAATGGCAAAATTTAAAGATAAAGAGAGGATTCTAAAGTCAGCAAGGGAAAAACAAAGAGTTAATACAAGGAAATGTCCATAAGGCTGATTTCTCTACAGAAACACTACAGGCCAGAAGAGAGTGGCAAAATATATTCAAAGTCTTGAAAGGGAAAAATCTGCAACCTAGAATACCCTACCCAGCAAGATTATCGTTTGGAATAGGAGGAGGAATAAAGAATTTCTCAGACAAGCAAAAACTAAAAGAATACAGCACTACTAACCCTAACCTAAAATAAATATTGAAAGGTCTTCTCTAAATAGAAAAGAAGCAAGAAAATATAGGAAGAAGGAAATCACAATTAGAAAGTAAATCACTTAAATTAACCAGCATACAGATCAAAAAGAAAAAATAAAACTATTTGTAAAAGCAATGATAAAGACACGGAACAGAAAAGGATAAACATTAAGATATAAAAACAATATCAAAATCATAAAATGTGGGAAAAGAGAGTAAGAAAAGGCAGATTCTTTTTTTTGAATGTGTTTGTACATATATGTCTATCCGTCTAAAGCAAGCAGATATAGTAAGGGGTTAACATACTTAAAAAAAAAGGCAACCACAAATCAAAAACACACAATAGATTAACAAAAAAACAAAAAGAAGAGAACACAAGCATAAAGTAAAAGGAAATCATCAAACCACAAAAAACAAAACAAATGAGAAAAAGAAAGGAATTAAGAAGAAACATAGAATCAACTGGAAAACAAGGTTTAAAATGGCAATAAATATTAATACATATGTATCAATAATTACCTTAAATGTCAATGGACTGAATGCTCCAATCAAAAGACATAGAGTGGCAGACTGGATAAAAAACCAAGAGCCTACAACATGCCTACAAGAGACCCACCTTAGGGAAAAGGACACACATAGATTGAAAGTGAGGGGACAGAAAAAGATATTTCATATAAACAGAAATGGCAAGAAAGCAGGAGTTGCAATATTCATATCAAACCAAATATACTTTAAAACAAAGGCCATAAAGAAAGATAAAGAAGGACACTATATAATGGTAAGAGGATCAATACAAGAAGAGGATTTTACACTCATCAACATATATGCACCTAATATAGAAACACCCAAATACATAAAACAAATACTAACAGATATAAAGGGAGAAATTGATGGGAATACAATAATAGTAGGAGACTTTAACACCCCACTCACATCAATGGACAGATCTTCTAGACAGAAAATCAATAAGGCAACAGATATAATAGAAGAGTTAGACTTAACTGATATTTTCAGGGCATTACATCCAAAAAAAACCAGAATACACATTCTTTTCAAGTGCACATGGAACATTCTCTAGGATTGACCACATACTAGGACACAAAACTAACTTCAACAAATTTAAGTGTACAATAATTATTTCAAGCATCTTCTCTGACCACAATGACATGAAACTAGAAATCAACCACAGGAAAAGAAATGAGGAAAAAAATATTATATGGAGACTGTTGGTGGGAATGTAAGTTTGTATAGCCTCTATGGAAAACAGTATGGAAGTTCCTTAGAAAACTAAAAATAGAACTACCATATGATCATGCAATCCCACTCCTGGGCATATACCCAGACAAAACTATAATTCAAAAACATACATGTTCACATGTATGTTCATAGCAGCACTATTCACAATAGTCAAGACATGGAAACAACCTAAATGTCCAGCTGAAAGGATAAAGAACATGTGGTACATATATGCAATGGAATACTACTCAGCCATTAAAAAAAAACAATATAATGTCATTTGCAGCAACGTGGATGCACCTAGAGATTATCATACTAAGTGAAGTAAGTCAGAAAGAGAAAGTCAAATACCATATGATAGCACTTATATGTGGAATCTAAAATATGGCACAATTGAACCTATCTACAAAACAGAATCACAGACATAGATAACAGACTTCTGGTTGCCAAAGCGGAGGGGTGGGGAGAAAGACATGGGCTGGGAATTTGGGGTTAGTAGATGCAAACCATTACATTTAGAATGGATATACAACAAGGTCCTACTGTATAGCACAGGGAACTATATCCAATCTCCTGGGATAAACCATAATGGAAAATAATATTTAAAAAGAGTGTATATATGTGTATAACTGAGTCACTTTGATGTACAGCAAAAATTAGCACAACATTGTAAATCAATTATACTTCAATAAAAAAATAGATATGGAACATTAAAAAACAAAGACAATAATACTGTAAGGTTCTCATAAAGAAGATGCAGTTGACAACACCAACATAAACAAATAAACCAAGGGTGGACAAATAATGATATCCATGGCAGGGTGGGGAAGGAAGACAAAACTTCCTGAATTAGAAGAGACACATCTGTATGGCCAAACAGGCACATGCAACAGAAGAGCTACCTCCATTGTCCACATGCTGTCCCTTCAATTCCTCCTTCTTCTGAGTACTTGATATCTGTTGAGGAGCCTTCCTTTTTGGTTTTCATTCAATTTTTTATCTGGGAAACATCACCCAAATGCTCCCAAGTGAAAGGAAAACTCAACTTGACATTAGTGAGTGACAGCATACCTGTCTAATGAGCAATTTCCTTAAAAAGCTGTGTTAAAATAAACACTGAAGTCTTCTGTGGAATACCTCCCAACATTTTCCTCTGGCTGCAGAGGCCAGTCTTCTATTGCTTCCATGAAGAAGGAACATTTATAAGAATGGGAAATATGTACCAAAATAAACTTTTGCCCCTTTTTTAATAGAGTAAATGTCTCACACACACAAACACATACACACACACACCAACTCCTCTGGTCTAGGTTAAGCCCATAAAACAATAGATAATGCTCTCAAGTTTACCCATACCTCTAGTTAGCCCATAGACTTTATTAGATAAGAGAGCCACACCAAACACCTCATAAGACATCATGTTCATCATGTTCAAAATGGTTAGGAAAGAAAGTTTCGTGTTTTCTTCTAAAATATATGAAGCTTAGTTGATGAAGGGAAAGCTGTATTGAGTAAAACACTGATTCATCTCTCTGTATCCACTGAGATTGCCTTTTCAAGCACTTCCAACATACATTTATCAATGAGTTTGCCACCCAGGCCTTAAGAAAAAGGAATTGCTGCCAAGAGTCCTCTGGGTAGGGTAACCATGCCATTACTTGAGTCATTTTCTTAAAGAATGCTCTCTGTTTTGAAGTTTCCTAGAATCCGACACCAGATCATGAGGTGTCCCCAAGTATCAGGTAGCTAAGCAACGCAGGGTGCAGCTGACTCTTTTAGACTTACCAAATATTTCACAATCTCAGAATCATTCTCTCTCTCTAAAAAAAAAAAAGAAAAAGAAAAAGTTGAAAGAGCATGAGAGAAAGAAAGACAGACAATATTCTACAAACAAGCCAACCATTTTAAAATAAATTTGCCAAGGTGAATGTAACTGTTCACCTAATTCAGAGAAGTGTTTTGAAGACAAAGCTTATTTCCCTCTCCATAGAAGTCTCTATTCTGAATGTCCCACTCTATCCCTCATCTAAATGTCTCCACGGATTCTTTTTCATATCAAATATTTATTACCAAGTACCTCTCTGTCCCTGAACACATCCAGATCACTCCTATCTTAAAAGCATCTTCCCTTGATGTTACAAGCTATGCAAAATTTTGTTCTAGTTCTCCCTTATATTTCATTCTCAGAATTCTTGAAAGATCAAGCTCTTTCATGAAGCCTTTAACTCCTCTCTATCCAATAAAAGCTTAATCCCTTGCAATCTGATTTCCACCTCCACAACTGCTAAAACAGCATTATCAAATGTCACCAAATATAACAGCTGGTCTCAAGCCTCAACATAAATCCCTCTCTTCCCTCAACTTCATTAACCCCACAGCTAAACGGCACAGATTTGTCAAAGCATTTGGCCAGTAGAATGAGTTCCTAGATCCCTATGAAGTTCAAGAGAAGTTCCCCACATAAGGATAATCTTTTCCAAAGGACTTTAGTCACAGAACAGGCAGTCTTCAAGGAAAGATTTCATTGTGAAAACGTACAGACCATGACTAAAAATATTTATATCCATGAGGTGGAGAAAATTGTAAGAAATCCATTTGCCAGACCTCAAATTGTCCATTAGGCAGTTTATAATGTCCAGGAGTGGTACAAACAGGCTTCCCAGTGTTCTACTTTGAAGATGCGGGGCAAGTGAGGTTGGCACCTTTTGCAGCCTCATTAATGTTTCCCCACCAATATTGATTCATGAAAACTATCATTCTGTCAGTGGACCAATGGTTTAATGCATGTACAGTGGTGAGGAGTGGGAATTTTAGACTGTCTTTTAGGACTGGGTTGTTATTTAGTCCAAACCAGAGCTTTCTCTTCTTATCAAACCAATAATTGTTTAATTCCCAATCTTGTTTTTTTTTTTTTCCTTTCTTTCTGAGGCCATTTTAGGCTCTCTAGCCAGTTTTTCCTTTGTTATCTTTTAGGGAAATATTCCTTTGGACCATGACAGTGGTTTGACTGCTGTTGGTCCCTTTAAGAACATCATTTCTTGCAGAAATATCAGCAAAGTGATTTTCCCTAGCTTCCAGAGAGTCACGTTTCAAACGTCCTGGAATTTTAATAATAGCTGAAGCAGCAGGTACAAGTATTCCATTCAATAATTCCTGGACATAGGGACCTTTTTTTTTTTTTTAATAAATTTATTTATTTTATTTTTAGCTGTGTTGGGTCTTCGTTTCTGTGCGAGGGCTTTCTCTAGTTGCGGCAAGCGGGGGCCACTCTTCATTGCAGTGCGCGGGCCTCTCACTATCGCGGCCTCTCTTGTTGCGGAACACAGGCTCCAGAAGCGCAGGCTCAGTAATTGTGGCTCACGGGCCCAGTTGCTTTGCGGCATGTGGGATCTTCCCAGACCAGGGCTCGAACCCGTATCCCCTGCATTGGCAGGCAGATTCTCAACCACTGCGTCACCAGGGAAGCCCAGGGACCATTTTTAATTTCATTTTTCACTGGAAGTCACTCCCACAACATTCCAAAATCATGAGCTACTCTGAAAGCATATGTACTATCAGAATAAATATTGCAGTTTTGTCCTTGGCTAAAGTACAAGCCCATTTAACAGCTTGTTGGCCTGAAGTAGTCATAGGTAAAGATGCTGACTCAATAACATCAAAAGGAGTTGTAATATCATACCAGCACAATATGTCCCATTGTCTACTTTTAAATAAGAACCATCAATGAACCAAGAGAAGGCACTGTTACCCAAAGGAATTTCTTGTAGATTGTTACAAGGAGTCAGGAGGTGGTCCATTAGAATTAAGCAGTTATGAAGGACTTCAGTGGTGATGTAAGGGAGGAGAGTAACAGATTTAAGGTTATTACAACATAAAAGAATTATGTGAGGAGCAGTTAACAAAAGGAGTTTATAGGAGGTGAAAAAGTGGGCTGAGAAGTGTTGAGTGTGATCAGAATTCAGAAGGGTTTCTACTGCATGAGGTACAGAAATGGTTAAAGGTGATCCAACAATGATTTTCTTGGTGGCCTTAACCAAAAGAGCAGTGGCCATAATGTCTCTAAGGCAAGGGGGGGACCCAAATGCGACCAGGCCCAGTTGCTGGCTATAATATCCTATGGGTTGATGGTGGGCCCAGTGTTTTGGGGTGAGTATCCCAAGGGCATTCCCTTCTTTGTCATATACAGAAAGGAAAAAGGGAATCTGATAATTAGGATGTCCAAGGGCAAGTGTGTTCATCAAACTCTCCTTTAAGGCCTTAAGGACTATGTCCTCTGTTTCTTCCCATAAGATTGGGTTAGGTTTGTTATTGCTGAGTAAAACTTATAGAGGTTTGGCCGTAAGAGAGAAATTTGGAATCCAGGTTTGGCAATAACCAAACAGCCCAAAGAAACCTCATCAGCTGACCCTTAGTTTTGGACTTGGGGAAACTTAGGACACAATGAAGACTATCTGGATGTAGGTGCAGCCCTTGTTTGAATAACTGATGTCCTAATATCAAACCTGGGTTTGCACAAACTGCAATTTGTTTTTGGATATTTTATGTCCCTTTAAGGCTAAAAGCTTTAGCAAGTGGATGCTGTCATCCTATGAGGAGGCTTGAGAAGGAAAGCAAAGAAGCAAATCATCCACATACTGCAAGAAAGTAGAACCTCTAGGGAACTTTATGTTGTCCAGATCAGTCTTCAGGATTTGTGAGAAATAAGAAGGACTCTCAGTAAAACCCTGAGGCATTACTGTCCAGGTGAATTGTTTTTCTTCCCAAGTGAGGCAAAAATGTATTGACTAGCTTCACCAACTAGAATACTAAAGAATGCACTGCATAAATCAATTACAGTAAAGAATTTACTTCCTGTTAGTAACAAATGAGGGTTAGGAACAACATGGTGTCCAGGGGCAACAATGTTGTTTATTGCTTGGTGGTCCTGAACAAACCTCCACCCTTGGCCCTTATGTTTACTCACTGTAGCAAGTGTCACAGGGCTAGTAAAAGAGATAACGGGGTCTTGAGGCTTGTAATATTCTATTATGGGCGTTATGCTTTGAGGGGCTTCATTATTTATAGGGTATTGATTAATACTAGGAAAAGATTTTGATTGGCCTATCTGAATATTAATGGGGGGTGCACTGTGAATTTTGCCAAGGAAAGTGATATCTGATTCAATAGGGACAAATTAACAGTGTTTCCAAAATCTGCTCTAATACCATCAGAGATGGAGCAAATGAAAGATGTCAAAGGTCATTTAAATCAACTGGTGGTTTACTACCATGACTACTGTCAATTTCTAGAATTATTCCTCCCTTTTGGGAGAAATACATTCTGTCAATATACTTCTCTAAGAAATCTTGTCCTAAGAACTGGATAGGGGTGAAGGAACTAAGGATAAAAGTGTGGGTATCTCTCAATGGCCCTGAACAAAAAGGAACAGGTTTAGAAATAGGATTCTCTTGAGGTTCATTAGAGAGCCCCACTATTTGAAATGTTTTAGCACTCCAAGGCAGGAACTGTTTTATAATACTGGGGTTAAGTATCAAGAGTGTGGCTCCAGAGTCAAGTAGGACTAGAAGAGATTCATCCCCAATGTAGAGACATGTTTCTCCAAGCCGATTAAGTTTAAGAGGGAACTGTTGGCAGAGCCCCTGTAGTTCCTTGTATCTCCACCATTGACAGTTGGGAGGACATTGGAAAGACTGGTTAGAGGGTGAAGGTACCTTAATGTCTTAAATTTGTAAAAATCTCTTTTCCCATGTCCTGTTTCTTTGCAATAATAGCAGAAACTATGAGGGTTTTGGGTTTGTTTAGGAGTTTTCATTCTCTGGAGTTGAAGATTAAGAATTTTGGTGGTCTTCCTTAGAGCTAACTCACCTAGCATGCAAGAGAGCTGATTTGCCAGAATAACTGAATCTGGTGTGAATATAGTTTCTCATTCCATCCTGGTCCTCTTCACTAAAAGGGAAAGAACATGGTTTAGCCCATTAATAAATATACTGTTAAAAGCTACTTGGGTGGAATAAACATTTGCAGACCAGAATTTTCTTTAAAAATAATCTGAAGTCTACTGTAGTAATCATGAACAGGTTTGTCAGATTTTTGTGTGCAAGCCTGAATTTTGTCCCAATCATCAGGCTTTGGAGAATCCCTAGGAATTCCTTGATGAAGTCACCTAGCAATCGCCTGAACCTGATTATATAGTAAGTTAGTGGGCTCGTCTCCCTCTTGTAATTCTAGAGATCTCTCAGGATTTTCTCAATTAGCAGTTTTCTTCTAATGCTGGGCCCGGTCTTCACTGATAAGCATAGGAACTAGCTGATGTAAGTCAGAGAAACCAGGTTGCTAAATTTAAATGTTTATATTCAATTCCTCAGCAAATCTATGATGATTTTTGGTTACTTTGGGAAAATCTTTGACTGTGGCTCGCAGTTCAGCTTTAGTCCAGTGAATACAAGAAATTAAGGGCTTAGCCTCTGAATCCTCAGAAGCCTTACTTTTAAAGGGACAGTTTCTGACAAGTTCAGAGAAAAAGGAAATGGGGAGAGTTTCAGAGAAAGGGGGAAGTCTGGCGATAGAATTAGTACAAGGGATTTGAGGGTATAGTGGAGGTGTAGGAGGTATAGAAGGGAAGGAGAAAAAGGGCACTGGAGGCAGAGTCTAGTCACAAGGAGCTGAAGGACAGAGACAAGAAGGTGCCAGAGGCAAAGACTGAGACAAAGAAGCCACGGAAGAACAGCCAATTTGGGAGACATTTTATTTTATTTTATTTTTCTTTAATCTTGACTTTTTGATTTATTAGATTACTACATGGTAGAAATAACTTTTATTTAAACACCTTTATTAGAGTATAATTGCTTTACAATGGTGTGTTAGTTTCTGCTTTATAACAAAGTGAACCAGCTATACATATACATATATCCTCATATCCCCTCCCTCTTGCATCTCCCTCCCACCCTCCCTATCCCACCTCTCTAGGTGGTCACAAAGCGCCAAGCTGATCTCCCTGTGTTATGTGGCTGCTTCCCACTAGGTATCTATTTTACATTTGGTAATGAATATATGTCCATGCCACTCTCTCACTACGTCCCAGCTTATCCTTTTCCCTCCCCGTGTCAAGTCCATTCTCGACATCTGCGTCTTTATTCCTGTCCTGCCCCTAGGTTCTTCAGAACCATTTTTTTTTTTTTTTTTTTTTTTTTAGATTCCATACATATGTGCTAGCATACAGTATTTGTTTTTCTCTTTCTGACTTACTTCACTCTGTATGACAGACTCTAGGTCCATCTACCTCACTAATAACTCAATTTCATTTCTTTTTATGGTTGATGAATATTCCATTGTATATATGTGCCACATCTTCTTTATCCATTCACCTGTTAATGGACACTTAGGTTGCTTCCATGTCCTGGCTATTGTAGATAATGCTGCAATGAACATTGTGGTACATGACTCTTTTTGAATTCTGGTTTTCTCAGGGTATATGTCCAGTAGTGGGATTCATAGGTCATATGGTAGTTCTATTTTTAATTTTTTAAGGAACCTCCATACTGTTCTCCATAGTGACTGTATCAACTTACATTTCCACCAAAAGTGCAAGAGGGTTCCCTTTTCTCCACACCCTCTCCAGCATTTATTGTTTATAGATTTTTTGATGATGGCCATTCTGACTGGTGTAAGGTGATACCTCATTGTAGTTTTGATTTGCATTTCTCTAATGATTAGTGATGTTGAGCATCCTTTCATGTGTTTGTTGGCAATCTGTATATCTTCTTTGGAGAAATGTTTATTTAAGTCTTCTGCCAATTTTTGGATTGTGTTGTTTGTTTTTATGATATTGAGCTTCATGTGTTGTTTGTATATTTTGGAGATTAATCCTTTGTCACTTGCTTTGTTTGCAAATCTTTTCTCCCATTCTGAGGGTTGTCTTTTCATCTTATTTATGGTTTCCTTTGCTGTGCAAAAGCTTTTAAGTTTTATTAGGTTCAATTTGTTTATTTTTGTTTTTATTTCCCCTTCTATAGGAGGTGGGTCAGAAAGGATCTTCCTGTGATATAGGTAATAGAGTGTTCTGCCTATGTTTTCCTCTAAGAGTTTTATAGTGTCTGGCCTTACATTTAGGTCTTTAATCCATTTTGAGTTTATTTTTGTGTATGGTGTTAGGGAGTGTTCTAATTTCATTCTTTTACATGTAGCTGTCCAGTTTTCCCAGCACCACTTATTGAAGAGACTGGCTTTGCTCCATTGTATATTCTTGCCTCCTTTATCAAAAATAAGGTGACCATATGTGTGTGGGTTTATCTCTGGGCTTTCTATCCTGTTCCATTGATCTATATTTCTGTTTTTGTGCCAGTACCATACTGTCTTGATTACTGTAGCTTTGTAGTATAGTCTGAAGTCAGGGAGCCTGATTCCTCCAGCTCCATTTTTCTTTCTCAAGATTGCTTTGGCTATTCGGGGTCTTTTGTGTTTCCATACAAATTGTGAAATTTTTTGTTTAGTACTGTAAAAATGCCACTGCTAGCTTGATAGGGATTGCATTGAATCTGTACATTGCTTTGGGTAATATAGTCATTTTCACAATATTGATTCTTCCAATCCAAGAACATGGTATATCTCGCCATCTGTTTGTATCATCCTTAATTTCTTTCATCAGAGTCTTATAGTTTTCTGCATACAGGTCTTTTGTCTCCTTAGGTAGGTTTATTCCTAGGTATTTTATTCTTTTTGTTGCAGTGGTAAATGGGAGTGTTTCCTTAATTTCTCTTTCAGATTTTTCATCATTAGTGTATAGGAATGCATGAGATTTCTGTGCATTAATTTTGTATCCTGCTACTTTACCAAATTCATTGATTAGCTCTAGTAGTTTTCTGGTAGCATCTTTCGGATTCTCTATGTATAGTATCATGTCATCTGCAAACAGTGACAGTTTTACTTCTTTGTATTCCTTTTATTGAGATTTGTATTCCTTTTATTGAGAGAGATATGTGTTAGCTCTTCTCTAAATGTTTGATAGAATTTGCCTGTGGAGCAATCTGTTCCTGGGCTTTTGTTTGTTGGAAGATTTTTCATCACAGTCTCAATTTCAGTGCTTGTGATTGGTCTGTTTATATTTTCTATTTCTTCCTGGCTCAGTCTTGGAAGGTTGTACTTTTCTAAGTATTTGTCCATTACTTCCAGGTTGTCCATTTCATTGGCATACAGTTGCTTGCAGTAGTCTCTCATGATCCTTTGTATTTCTGCAGTGTCAGTTGTTTCTTTTCCTTTTTCATTTTTAATTCTGATGAATTGAGTGTTCTCCCTTTTTTTTCTTGATGCGTCTGGCTAATAGTTTCTCAATTTTGTTTATCTTCTCAAAGAACCAGCTTTTAGTTGTATTGATCTTTGCTATTGTTTCCTTCTTTTTCATTTATTTCTGACCTGATCTTTATGATTTCTTTCCTTCTGCTAACTTTGGATTTTTCTGTTCTTCTTTCTGTAGTTGCTTTACGTGTAAGCTTAGGTTGTTTATTTGAGATTTTTCTTGTTTCTTGAGGTGGGATTGTATTGCTGTAAGCTTCCCTCTTAGAACTGCTTTTGCTGCATCCCATAGCTTTGGGTCGTCGTGTTTTCATTGTCATTTGTTTCTAGGTATTTTTTAATTTCTTCTTTGATTTCTTTAGTGATCTCTTGGTTATTAAGTAGTGTATTGTTTAGACTCCATGTGTTTGTATTTCTTACAGATTTTTTCCTGTAATTGATATCTAGTTTCATAGCATTGTGGTCAGAAAAGATACTTGGTACAATTTCAATTTTCTTAAATTTACCAAGGCTTGATTTGTGACCCAAGATATGATTTATCCTGGAGGATGTTCCATGAACACTTGAGGAGATAGTGTATCCTGTTTTTTTGGAATGGAATGTCCTATAAATATCAATTAAGTCCATCTTGTTTAATGTATCATTTATAGCTTGTGTTTCCTTATTTATTTTCATTTTGGATGATCTGTCCATTGGTGAAAGTGGGGTGTTAAAGTCCCCTATTATGATTGTGTTACTGTCAATTTCCCCTTTTATGGCTGTTAGTATTTGCCTTATGTATTGAGGTGCTCCTATGTTGGGTGCATAAGTATTTACAATTGTTATATCTTCTTCTTGGTTCGATCCCTTGATCATTATATCGTGTCCTTCTTTGTCTCTTGTAATAGTCTTTATTTTAAAGTCTATTTTGTCTGATATGAGAATTGCTACTCCAGCTTTCTTTTGATTTCCATTTTCATGGAATATCTTTTTCCATTCCTTCACTTTCAGTCTTTATATGTCCTTAGGTCTGAAGTGGGTCTTTTTTAGACAGCATATATATGGGTCTTGTTTTTGTATCTATTCAGCCAGTCTATGTCTTTTGGTTGGAGCATTTACTCCATATACATTTAAGATAATTATCGTTATATATGTTCCTATTACCATTTTCTTAATTGTTTTGCGTTTGTGTTTGTAGGTCCTTTCCTTCTCTTGTGTTTCTTGCCTAGAGAAGTTCCTTTAGCATTTGTTGTAAAACTGGTTTGGTGGTGCTGAATTCTCTTAGCTTTTGCTTGTCTGTAAAGGTTTTAACTTCTCCATCGAATCTGAATGAAATCCTTGCTGGGTAGAGTAATCTTGGTTATAGGTTTTTCCCTTTCATCACTTTAAATATGTCCTGCCACTCCCTTCTGGCTTGCCGAGCTTCTGCAGAAAGATCAGCTGTTAACCTTATGGGGATTTTATCTTTTTTTAATCATTTGTTTGCCTCAGTTAATTTTAAAATCTTATTTAGCAGAGAGGCAATTTTAGATTCCTGATAACACTGGGAAGCCTCAAAATACCAATCAAAATAAGAATTCCACTAGGTTCTGGAAATTGTTGAGCTATTGTAATCCAATTTGGTTTTAAGAAACTGAAGTTTGATAATTTCAAAAGTTCCCCATAATGATCATTGATAATCTAAATTGCCTTTGGTCAGGTTGGTCCATTTAGTTGGAAATGCACATGAGGAAGAACTGAGGTTTTTAAAGATAAAATCAGCCAGAATCTCTGTAGGGTTGGAACATCCTCAGAATACTAAAATAACTGGAATCCCATTTCCTAGAGGTTTCTCTTCTAGAGTGAAAAAGAGTTTTCAAACAGCTTAATCAGCTTATGGCACAAACAACTCAATTCAAACAGCTTGCAAGCCAATCCCAACCTCTCCTAAGAAGACAGCTTGGTTCCAGAGGAGCCAGGCTGAAGCCAATCTCCAGAGGGTAGCCCTTCCAAAGGAATAGGTTGATGGCTGAAAAGCCCAACACCATTTCAGAAAAACAACCCCTCTTCCAAAGGGAATGTGTCAAAGACTAGCCAGTTTCAGTGAAACCGTCTGATCTCAAAATCGGATCAAAATGCCAGCTGAATACTCACAAAACAAGACCTTAATCAGAAAGATGAAGCCTTTAAATAGGTCCCAAATAAAGTCTGGAGGGCTTCAAATGTAAAGAGGCTATGATTTGGATTCAGGAGAAAGGCATACCTTCAAACTCCAGGGCTGGTGAGAAAAGCAGTGAGCGAAAATGGGCTCAACTTTGGGTAACACACCTGTTTGCTCACCTGCCTTGGAGCTATCCTGGGTCTTCTCTGATCCCATATGGGCCACTAAAATGTTAACCTGAAATAAATAGGCTGCCAGATATTTCTCCAGTGAAGATGAGCTTATTCAGGATCAGCAGAGAATTGCAGTTTGAGGTCTACAACCACAGAGAGCTACATTCAAGTCCCTGTACTGCAAAGGAAGGAGAACAGTTTTGAAGAGGGGTAAAGAAAGTTGGGAGGGCTATAGTAAAGAGACTCCTTGGCTTTCCATTGGCTGAGTCCTCGCCGGGAAAGAACAGAAATCTTTCTTCTTCTTGGGATCTATTGTCACAGGCCATGAGAGCTCCCCTTTGTTGTCTCGCAGCTCTATTTAATTGAAGTTTCTGTTTGTTAATTTTTTACCCATGTATTATATATTCTCAAAATTTAATTATCACATATCTCTTCTTTTCACAGTTTTTCTTTGATAATCTAAAAGGCTGTGGTGACTTTAGTCAATTTTTCTGTGCTAAAGACTCCACCTCTAACCCTACTCATTGTTCTCCAAGCCCCAGATGTAAATTTCTAGCCTCTTGTTAGACTCTTTACAATGGTATTTTAAATTCAGTGTGTCACTAACAAAGCTCATCAACTTCCCTCTCTCAATATTCTCCTCCACCCCCTCAAATAGATGTTCTTTTTAAACTTTCTGTTATTTAATTCAGTATGCTCTTAATTATGTACCTCAGAATCTTGCAGGTATCACTGACTCTGCCCTAAGTCTCGGGATATTCTTTTTAATTTGTTATCTGTGTTTGTTTAACCTTCCCAGTCTACAAAGAACCTTCCATAAATTATCACATGTTCATTTAGTGAATAGAATATGGGCTGGACTCAGTTAGATCTACATATGAATATCTTCCCCACTGAGTGTTTGTATGAATGAGTATAGTAGAGAAAATCCCCAGTAAAGGGAAGCATAGAGATCAAACTCAGGTCTCATGAATATTCATGCAGTTCTGCTTCCACCACATTTCAATACTATATCTCATCCTTTTTTCTCCACTGCACAGTCTATAACAGAAAGATGTTATACAACTGAAACTTACAAATAGCTGAAATTTTAAATGAAAACAGAAATTGATTTTGATATTAGGAAATGGCTACCTTAAGTGAAGCTCTGTAAACATCCCTTTGCTTTTAGACAGGCTTGAGAACTTGGGACCTGAGAACCTACTTTAATAGATAATTTTTGTATGATCCCCTACAATAGATTTAAATACATTTGTATTTGAACATCATTAGTCCAAGTATGCATTCTACACATAATCTTATTCCATTGCCATCTCCCACTCACTCTTTGGTTTATACCCAGGCTCTTTCAGCCATTTTATGTGCTGGCGCAATAGCATGGGCTTTTAATCTTTGATCTATGACTACATTTAAGGTAAAAAAAATCAAGGAGAACACCAGAATAATAAATAAAACAAACTCGTTCATGAACTTAAAAAAGAAAAAGAAAAGAATAACAAGTCTGGTTTCAAATAAATTTTCAATTTCTTAGAAGAATATATTTGAGAGCTTAAACCGTGCCACCTTCCTCATAAAGGACTTTCTCTCTTCCTCATTTACACTATGACAACACTCTGTGCATATCTCTAATGAGAATAATTTCTGAGCTTCAGTTTCCTTATCTATAAAATGTTTTAATAATTTTACCTACCTCATTGGGTGTTCAAGACTAAAGGAGATACATAAGTAAAATGCTTAGCCCAATGCCTGGCAAACAGTGGAGGAGTTTTGTATTAGTTAAAAGTGTACTTCTCTTTCTTTTCCAATGGACAACAAACTCCTTCAGCATAAGCTTTTTTTGTGGAAGTTTGGTTCACCCTTCAGTGCTAGCACTGCACATAATAGATGCTCAGTAAAGTTTCTCATAAATTAATTAATACGTGGTGATGGGAGGGAGTAATACATCAAAATTGCCTATAGAGTTTTTCAAAGTTTTTCAAAATACATAGGCCAATTCCCAGCCCCAGACATGTTGATTCAGTCAGACTTAGTTAAGATTTGGACACAGTTGTTATTCAAATATTCCCCAGATGGTAATTTCAACCACCATGGTTTGGGAACTGTCAATCTAAATCAATTGGCCTGATTCTTAGACAGAATAGACTTTGCTACAAACACATAAATCTCTGCTTTTGACCTCATTTCCGTCCCTTTTTCCCTTGGGTCTTGGGTCACATTACTCCCTTTAAAACAACAAAAATAACATATGCTTACAGCAGGTATTGGCTTCCTGAGGACACATCCACAAGGCACACTTCTCCAAGAACAAACAGGGGCCTACTCCACTAAATTTCACTGAGTATCAGAGCTAAAAATTATTTTTAAGAAAATATTGATTATCCAATGTAACCTAATTATTTGCTAAGTGTATTAACCAAGAGATAGAATTTGAACAGACAGTGTTTAATATAATACAATATACAATATAAGGGGATCACCTACTAAAGGGGAAACATAAAACTCAGAACTCTAAAGAACAAAGAGCAACCTATACAGAGTGCAGCCCTCTTCTAGGGCCGAGGCAAAGCCCCCATGAAAGGAACCAATATGGAAGAGCCCTCCAGTCCCCCTCCCAGGGCTAGAATCCAGACAACATTGGAAAGGGTGCAGAGTGGTCCACTGTATGGTGGAGACATTTGCAGAGGTCCTTCACGGGTGGATTTACCTGGGGATTTCTCTGCCCTCTGGGATCCAGGATATCTTCCACTGGAAGGTTCCCCATGCTCTGCCCTCAAGGAGCCTGCTAACAAGAAACACACCCCAGAACCAGGAAGAAGATTCCCTTCATCCTCCAGTGTCCTTCCAGTACCCTGTGCTGGACATTGTCTACAGGACAATGAAGGGTAAATGCAGAAATTCTTTTCAACATTGGTAAAAGTAAGTATATGTGTGACTGGTTAAAAGTCATCATTGAATGTATTTCTCTAAGTATTTTCCATGATTTAAAACCAATAATTAATGAATGCATTGCTCTGTGATCTCTTGATAAAATGAGTTATTAAAGGTTTAATACTGACTAGACTGTTACAAGAAACCGAAATCTAGAACTCTTTAATAGTCAGATGCAAAGTGCCAAGCACTCCTTTGGGAATGTAGGGACCACGTAGTAGCCATAGTTTCCATCATTAAACCTGGGCCTGAACTGACAGTGCATCAGAATGTATCATTTGCACATCACTGGTCCCTGATGCATCCAGGATGAATACAGTACCATCACTGGCTGTATTAAATGACTTTAGCAGGGTATGTAGTGGCAGAGGATTATGTACCTAAGCTATCTCTTATATTTTTTTACTTATATGAAGGAATTTGGCCTATTAAAAAAAGAATATATCTTAAAATAGAGTGAGATTACTAATTCTCTCCAAATCTGAGTGCTTATAGAAAAGAAGATGAAATCTGCTCATGCTTTAAGGTGTTGAGGATGCTTAAAACTCTCCATGAAGCCTTCAATGATTAAAACAGCCCTCATTGATTTCTCTTTCCCTTATCTCTCTCTTACACTTAAGAGACCTCCATACCTCCATAATTCAAAACCACAGAAGGCATTCAATAAACATCACTAATATTTGATTTGCTTCTTTCAGAGGATAGGAAGGTATATGTACTCACAGAGGACAATTATAAGTCATCATATTCATTCATTCATTCATTCATCCATTCTGTAATTCTTTAGTCATTTCTGGTCCTTGCCCTAATGAAACTATATGCTGAAAGATTATGGTAAGTGTGATGAAGAAATTTAACAAGTAATGAAAGAAAGATTACCTGGGGTAGGATAGGAGGGGCATTTGGGATAGTGTAATCAGGAAAAGCCTCTAAGCCTCTAAGGGAGAAGATATTTGGACCAAAAACTGAAGGAAGAGAATGAGCCAATCAAGTGAAGGGCTGAAGGAAGAAAATTCCAGGCAGAAGGAACAGTGCAAAGGTCAGAAGGTAGAAGGGCTAGTATAGGAAAATGTTCTAAAACTTAAATAAGGATATAACTTGAAAAATCAAGGGAATCTTGGTGAATACAGATATGGTAAATAACCATGTTATCAGAAATATGCTCAATATCTTACATTTTGTCACATAATTTAAAATTGAAGTGCCAGAACACACATGCAAATTTTCAGTGAAGGTAATTTTTGAGCTCAAATATTATCATCTCATGTTGCTCTTTGCTTAGAGTTGTTGATTATGTTATGAATAGATTTTTGAACATTCCAATTTCAAAGATTCTATAGATTTCTTTAAGAAAAAGCATACTTATTTTAAGTTAGATGATGAATCACCCTAAGTATGTCACTTCAATAGCTGGGGAACAGTCAGCAAACATTTATTGAGGTCATAATAATATAAACAAAGGATGTTACTAATTTTTTTCTACCACCTTTGGTTTCAAGTGAATGATACTAACAAAAAGCAAGAAGACGTTTCACCAGCCCAATATTTTTCCTTATTTTAGAGTCAACTCCTTGTTTGCTATAACTAGAAATAAAGTTCCTAAAGGTTTGGAAACAAATTAAACCATGCTTACCATTATTTAACTTGATTTTTTTAAGCTTAATTGCATCACTAAAAAAAATCAATTTTTTACTCTGCTCAAGTTAAATTAACTGTGCTTGACTGGTTATATTTTCAGAAAAGCAAAACAAACTTGAAAATTGTTGCTATGGTGATGAGAAAACCTCCTAATTTGCTTTGTCAGAGCTTTCAACACTGTGTTAGAATTATGGAGTATAGTAATTAGCTTTCATTTCCCTAACAATTATTGCCGATTTCCTGTACTATTCCGTTTCAATATCCAGTATTATAATAATGTCAATTTAGATAATTAAATTTTAGAAATGGGAACAGAATTGTCAAATATAGAATTCAGGCCAAAAGAAATAGGCTTACTTAAATAATAAATATATTTGTACTTTGTCCAAATTGCCTTAAGGAATAGCTAAATTATTCTAAATTTATATTACTATTACTAAATATAGTAATATTTTATTTTATAATAATTTACACAGAGCTTCTATATTCAGCACTTTACTTCATCCACACAAGAATTCTAAAAGATGATTTTTATTATTTTCACTTCACAAAAGCTAATATGAATCAACAAGATAAATACCTTTATTCCATGATCCTCCATGATCTTTCTAGCGTTCTCCAGCTACATTTTTGTCAGCAAGATCTCAAAAGTATAAATCTAATAGTATAATTTATTTTGCAGATCAAGATTATCTCTCACTTCCTTGTTACTGGTAAAGAAAACAAATTAAAACTTCAAGATATTTATAAATTTTCATTCAATTATTTTAAAATAATTATTGAGATTGATAATATGATACAGAATTAATATATATGATTCCTTCTCTCAATAATATAGTTGCAGTAAAAACAATTACATACATATTGACAGTACAGGGGTGAGCGTTGTGATGGATGTATGTCAGGTTAGGATGGGACCATTAAACAGGGTGTCCAATTCAGGATTCTGGGACAGACTTAGTAAGTTCTTCCTTGATAGGTTGATATTGAGGCACAATCTTGAATGACTATTAGTAGTTATATAGGTAAAGACAAGGGGAAGGAATTCCTAAGATAGTATACCAGAGTAGCAAAAGCAAAAAGCATGCAATTATAGAATTTTTTCCAGTACTAACAAATATTTTGGGTGCCTGGAAAGTCAGATTCAAGTGGAGATTTGGCAAGAGAGCAAAAGGAGACAATTGAGGCCAAGTCATTATGTCCAATGTACCAGGCTCTTGAGTATAAACTTTAATCTTCTGGCCACCCCCTTGAATGTTTGTTTATGATTAAATAAGTAGAGTTTTGGCATTTGAGTAGCATTTTATTTTTAATTGGTTATTGATTTAATATTTTTATTACAAAAGGTATAAAATTTTACATTGTAAAATCCAACCACCCAAATTTTAATGATAAAAGTGAAATACCTCCCCACATTTGCATTTTCCAGAGCTAACTGCTAACAGTTATGTGTTCTACTCAAATTTTTCTGTACATATGTGTGTGGTGTGCCTGAAATTCTGTATATCTATCTATCTATCATTAGCATAAATGAACGGGATCATGCTTATTTTTGGTTCTACAACCTTTTTTACCTAAATTTATTGTGACCATTTTTCTCACTCTATCTCATTCTTTTTAAAAGGCATTAGAAAAAAAGAAGAAAAAAAAAAAAAGAAAAAGAAAAAAAATAATAAAAGGTATTAGTATTAGATAATATGACTATATTACAATAATATACCCAATTTGTAAAGCTGAACACTTGATTGCTATTATAGAAACTATTTTAATAAATAGCCACATACATTGATATACATCTATACATGTTACATTTTATATAGGATAAATTCCTAACTTTGGCAGTGCCGAATTGAAAATTCTAACCATTATTAGTTTTGACTGAAATAGTTGAATTGTTTTCTAATTCTTTGTGTGAATTTTTACTCTTTATTGGCATTTAGATTATAAATAAATCTATTCAAATCCAGTTCTGATCCAAAATATCAAATATTCCATAATAAATATAATAAAATAGATGGCTTTTTATAGCACTTTTGTACTTATAAATGTTTTTACACATATTAATAATGTGTATTTAGATCCAAACAAAAATACTCTGACAAAATGAGGCAAAAATTCTTTGTCATTTTTTTTCCTCTTCCTTTTTTCTTTTAACAGAGAAGGAAACTAAGCATTCTCAACTGAAACAAAGATATGGGAATTAATCTACAGTACTATTTCCTTCATTCAACTTCAGATACAAATACAAATAGACATACTACGGGTTGTCACATTTATTCTGCTCTTTTACAGTATCACTGAAAAACTGCTGTGAATCATTATTTAAAAGCTGCTCTGTACATATAAACTCAAAATGTTGAATATTATAAAAGGAAAGAAAAATAAAGGTAGGTTTAAAAATCAACCTTCACCAGGTAAAAATTTGATCTGATCTTGAAGCAGTGGCTCATAAAACCTCATACAAAGCTGTTTTGTTTTGTTTTAATAAAAGATCATTATTTCTATTTAATTTAACTATTATTAAAGAAGGATTGGAGAGTAGGTTTTCTAATGAATACATTTAACTAAAGCAATATTGCTTTCAATTAGCTATAAAGTATCCAAAAAATAGTCCTGCTGCCATGTCCTGTGAAGCTCAGGGGTAAAAAGAATGGGAGTGAGGTCAAGAGTCAGAAATACTCTTCAGCAAAAGATTCATTTTCATTCCATGGATAAAGTCACAGAGTCCTTAATGAAATTAGAGCTCAGTACTAAGCAAGCAATTAAAAGTGTAAAAGTGGTGATAGGTAAGTGTACCTGGCAGCGGTGTCAACTGAATCAGGTTTGAGATGCAGTCCCATGGACCAAGGAACTTAAAGGATCTGAAGGGTTACTTCCAACAGAGTTTCTTGATTCTAATAGTTAGAGGTTAGTGATGGGAAGAGAGAAATAAAGAGATACCTGAATGGACAAAGAGGTGTTGAAAGTTTAGAATAGCAGTTCAAAGGAAATTCTCTAAGGATAAAAGAGATCTGTTATTTGGACCGAAGTCTACTCCAGAAATAAAATACTAGGCCAGGAATCATCCACAGGTCAGGGGAAGGCTTTCAGCGTAGTTTTTTCCACTGTCTGCAGCAAATGGAGGTAGCTGGAGTATGAATTTAACAGGAGCAAGGCAAGGACCGAATTCAAGAACTGATGCTGAGAGACAAGAATAAAAATTAAGACAGGGCATAACAAGACCGAAGCAAGTCTAGAAGCAGAGAGCAAGGTCAGGAGATGGAACTTGCAATCTTAGGAGAAGAGTTGCTCTGATAGCAAATCTAAGTGTATTTAAATTGAGTTGTATAAACTGAGTATCACTACTTATATTTCACAAATGAGTGAGTGAAACTCAGATTAAGCATGGAAAGCAGATCTTGCCTTTATTTTCCTAAGGGAAAACATGACATCTATAGGAAAACTGAGAAAGTCTCTGACCCTGGGAAGTTAATACTGAAACTTAACACAATTCAGGAACTGAAAAATGGGGAGTGAAGATGAAAGGAAAAACAAAATGTGTGCTTAGGCATAGTATTTTATACCATCAGATTGCATCTCTGTGTTTATTCTGAAGGATAGGTTATTTCTCTCTCACACTCTTTTTACTTTTTTGTATTTCCTAAATTTTCCAAAAGAACAATGAATACTTATAAATTCTGTAACAAGAATAGTTGCCAATATGTTTTGAAATAAACTTTATTGAGGTATAATATGTATATAATAAAATGCATCTATTTTCTGTGAACCTTTCAATAATTTTGATGAACTTATTATAGTCTTTTGATCACAACGACAGTCCCAACATAGAACATTTCCATCACCCCAAACGTTTCCTTGTGCCTCTTTCCAGACAATAACCCTCTACCCTCAACCTCAGGCAACCATCACTTTGCTTTTCATTACTAGAGATTAGATTGTTCTTTTCTAAGTTTCAAAGATTGTTCTTTTCTAAGTTTCCGGTTGGTTGGTTTTTTTCTCTCAGCATGTTTGTAAGGTTCATTTATGCTGTTGCAAGTATCAGTAGTTCATTCCCTCTTATTTCTGAAGAGTATTCCACTGTGAGAATAAACCATAATGTGTTTATCCTTTCTCCTACTGATGAGCATTAGGATTATTCTCAATTTGACATAATTAAGAATAATGTTCTCAAAAACACTTATATACAAATCTTTTTGTGAATATATGTTTTAATTTTTCTTGTGGAAATACCAAGGAGTGGAATTTCTGGGTTATATTGTGTCTGTATATTCAACTTGAGAAGGAACTCACAAAATGTTATCCCATTTTATATTCCCTTCAACAGTGTATGAGTGTTCTAGTTGCTACACATCCTTGACAAAATTAATACTGGCAATGTTAATAATTTTAAGCATTCTGGTATGTGTGTAGTGATATCTCATTTGTTATTAGAGTTTTATTTCTCTAATGACTAGCGATATTGGATATTGGGCATCTTTTCATGTGTGTATTGGTCCTTTGTATACCTTCCTTTGTGATGTGTCTGTTAAAATTCTGTGTACATTTTTAAAATTGGGTTGTTTGTCCTATTATTAAGTTGCAAGAGTTTTTAAAATATTGAGGCTACCAGCCCTTTGTCAGATATGTGTAGTGTGAATATTTTCTCCCAGCCTGTGGTTTATCTTTTTATTTTTTTATTAACAGTGCCTTTTGAAGAACAGAAGTTTTTAAATCCTAAGGATGTTCAATTAATTCATTTTTTTATTTATAGTTCGTGCTTTCAAAATCCTATGCAAGAACTCTTTGCTTAATATGCCAAAGAACCAAAAAATAACAAAGCAAAGTGGTTCTTCTAACTCTATTGCTTCTTGCCACCAATGAATGGACTTACGGTGATTAGGATAAGGCTGCTATATATTATAATTTGTCCACCATAGTCCTGACGTAAGTTTGCTATCCTATAATAATTATTAATGTTTCCTCTTTTACTCTTAAAATTATCCTGGTTTGGATGGTAAAAAGATAGGTAATCTTCCCTGGCTTTTCTGCCTTTCATATGTCTTGTGATAGTGATATCAAATAGCCCCTTGGAAAAATGTGTTGAATACCATCTAAAGATCTGAACACAGATTTTTGGGGAGTAGGCATGTCTAACTTTTGAAATACAGAACCTATCATGTTGAGGACATCATATATTTGATGTTAAAGGGTTTTCTTAAAGGGGGTATGTTGGAATATTCTGTGACAGTTTCCAGAGGTGGGCTTTTCTTTGTGCCATTCCAAAGTCAACCCTGCTGAATTTGTATTTGCAAGGATAAGCGAGGATTTGAAAAGGCTATTCACAGTAGGCTGAATAGTGGCCCAAAAGATATTCACATCCTAAAATTCAGTTACCATGAATGTTACTTGTGTGGCAAAAGGGACTTTGTAGATGTGATTAAGTTAAGCATCTTAAGATGAGAATATTATTAAGGCTTATTTGTGTTGATCCTAAATGTAATCACAAGTACCCTTATACGAGGAAAGCGGAAGGAGATTTGACTACAGAAGAGAAAGTAGGAGATGTGAAAATAGTAGATTTTGGACTTCTGGCCTCCAGAATTATAAGAGAATTAGTTCGTGTTGTTTTAAGCCATTGCATCTGTGGTAATTTGTTAGAGCAGCCGTAGGCAACTAACACACCGGTGCAGCATTGTCTTATTTATAGTGCATATTTTAAGCATGTTGTATGAAACCAATTCTTGCAGAAACTCTATGAAATAAATGGGATTACCTTTCATAAATGAAGAGTCAGAAGTTCAGAATTAAAACTATTCAGTTAATAAGACTCAGTTCTTATTTGTCATACCTTGGGCCCCAAAAATCAAGAAAGGTGCAAAAAACACTTAAATGAAGAGGACTAGAAATATACCAGTAGTCAAAATCAAGTTGGCCTGTTGTAGAATATTTGACATAAACATGAGGTATGGTTCTAGAGCTGAAGTCTCTAGAACAAAAAAAGCTCTGAGTGAAAACTAGTAGGGAACAATACAGTTCTGAAAGCAAGTTGATAAAAGTGCATTATTTAACAATTAATAAGGATGCTTTGGTGAGAATGCATTGTCACAGAATATGAGTCACATAAACTTGAACAGGAAAAGTTGATTCCTTTGGTCATATACTTTCACCCAAAGAATACAATGCCTAGGTTTATAATTGAATTTCAGAGGTGGGTCTTTTCCTTTCTATGTGAAGCCTTATTGAGTAACAAATCATAATCATTTTCTAAATAACAAAAATGTACCTTATATTCTATATGTGGAATAAAAAATAAACACATTCCCATGAAAAATAGTTTTAAAAACATTTGATACTCTAAGTCATACCTGAAAGTGTGTACAAGTTGGCAGTTTGAAGAAATTCTATGACATGCATGTGAGAGTCAGCTCCATGATTTATACTCATATCCTGTGCATGCCACAGAATAACTGTGACTTCCCTCCACATGGGAGGTGGAATTTATTTGCCATATGTTAGAAAACTTTTGAGGTATCAAATAAATTTTGGAGATTTGTCCCTTAATATTTTTGAAAGTAATATACCATAAGCAGTCATTGCATTGATTTTCAATTATTGACAAGCCATTTATAAGAGGCAGCATAATGTATGTGTTAAGAGCATAGACTTTGAATCTGGTGTCCATTAAATCGATATGCATATTGGCCTCTAGTGCTGTGTGGTGCACAGTCTATGTTACCCTATATGGTAGCCCTCTGCCTGGTTCCTCTTAAGCAAAGTATTGAAATTCTCTGTGTCATAGCTTCATCCGTAAGATGGGGATAAAAATACCTTCTCCATCATGCAGATGTAGTAAAAAAATAAATTATTTAAAGCACTTAAAACAGCATCTAGAACACAGTATGCACTAGTTATGTATTTTCTATTATTAGATTGAATGAAATAATATCAAACAATATATTTAATAATTCAATAAATTACAGCTTCCAACCTTCCTAAATTCTGAAATGTTAATATTAGATGCTTTACAACTTCAACTTAAATGGTATTTAACTTATTCAAAAAAACCTTATAGTAATGAGAACCTACAGTATAGCACAGGGAATGCTACACAATGCTCAGTGGTGATCTAAATGGGAAGGAAATCTAAAAAGGAAGGTATATATGTATATGTATAACTGATTCACTTTGCTGTACAGCAGAAACTAACACAACATTGTAAAGCAAATATACTCCAAAAAAATTTTTTTAAAAACCTTATAGGGGGCTTCCCTAGTGGCGCAGTGGTTGAGAATCTGCCTGCCAATGCCGGGGACATGGGTTTGAGCCCTGGTCTGGGAAGATCCCACATGCCGCAGAGCGGCTGGGCCCGTGAGCCACAACTACTGAGCCTGCGCATCTGGAGCCTGTGCTCCGCAATGGGAGAGGCCGCGGCAGTGAGAGGCCCGCGCACCGCAATGAAGAGTGGCCCCCGCTCGCCGCTACTAGAGAAAGCCCTCGCACAGAAATGAAGACCCAACACAGTCAAAAATAAATAAATAAATAAATTTATAGGAAAAAAAAAAAAAAACCCTTATAGGTTTTCATTGCTTTTTTAAAATAATGTGTTCCTTTCATATTCAATATTAACATGTTAACATGTCTTAAGTTTTTGATGTTCTATTAACACTATTTCATTATGGAAACTCATTTAATATTAAAATACTTATACACAGGTTTAAGAAATTGTAATTCTGTAATTTCTTGAACTATGATACCATATATATATGTGGTGGGGGTGAGAGTGATTTATTATATTTTCTTTTCTTCAGTGGTGTTAAATGGAAAAAAGACAGTATTTTGCTTCATCTAGAGATTACTCTCCCCTCTCCTTTTGTTTTAACAATAACAAATATCTGTTTTAGATTGATATTATCAGATGAAATAAATGTTTAAAATAAAATGAGTTTGATTCTTTTCACACCTAAGTACATATTTCAACATTAATCAAACCATACAAAATGACTGGTCTGGGAGTGAAATATTAGATTTGTAGACTTCAAGTAAATATTCCTACAAAATTTTAGAAATGTTCTTTTACCGAAAGTCATTTCAAAACAGAGACAACTAAAAAAAAATTTAGGAATTAAATTGTAACAAAATATAATTGATGAACTGTTTGCTCCTGTTGTTGAACCCAGTCAAACATTTCTGGTCCAGATCACATGTCAGTAGGCCAACTTCCTTCTTAAGACCAAAATTATTTCTTGAAGGGAAGAGTAAAAAGTCAGCTTATACTATAAATGTATCACATGTGCAAGTGCCTTGCAAAGGAAAAGAGAATGTGAAACAAGAGAATACACACAAAAATGAAAGGAAAGGTTAAAAGCTATGTTGGTTCCCTATTCCTAAGTAACCTAATTCCTCTGATCCATAAAGCTTAATGTAGGAGAAAAAAAAGAAAATCCACTTGGCATTTTACCTCCTGACTGTTACATGTGACATGCCAATTACTCTAAGCCTTGCCATCCTTCACTGGCCTAACAATATATTGGTTCATAAGCATAGAAAGCGTATTATTTGAATGTTATAGCTTTGTCTGGAGAACAAACAAAGTATGTTCTGGGAATACTAAGAACATTTCAGTATGCATTATTGCTTAAATTTTGGGCAAAGAACAACACTTATCAAAAAGAATAAGTGAGATTGCATTTCAGAAAAATGCTTAAGTAGATTCTAGGCAAAAATGTAATTTTCTCTATAACTTCTTAATATATAAAATAGTGTGTTCATATCAATGCTTTCTAAAAACATTTTCCCATGGGAGCAGTTTTTTAATAAATAAGAAGGGACATGATATTTTGAGTTTTATTAATTTACCAGCAGGAAACATTAGCTTTAAGTACCCTCCTAATTAATACAATCACAATACCAAATGTTTTCTTATTTTGTTCTATTCCTGGAAAAAACTACAATATAAAACTGCAATATATACTATAAGCCTTAATAAAAGGACAAGAGATGGGAGTTCTCTGCTTCACCTAAAATTGAAGTATCAACAATATAAGCTGTCAATTCAATTTTTTACTTCACCCAGGGAAATGAAGGAAAAGATTCAGTAAGTTAAGCTCCTCTAAATTTCTAGAAAATTGCAGGCCTCTTGAAATTCACAGATGTCTACCTTTTCAGAACACCAACTGTCTAAATGTGTGATGTCAAATGAATTTTAAATGTTTTATTTTTCATTATGTTAACATCACCCAAGAAGAAAAAATATGCTTAAATCAATGCACATTTTGCATCATGTTACATGCCCCCATAAAAATCTGCCTATATTAAAATACTACTGTGTTCAAAGTCTAAATACTTAGATGAACTTTAAAGAACATAAAAGAATATAATTAACCTTATATAAATGAAATAATTTTCCTTTTAATTCTTTTGCCTCAGAAGAAACTGTTTTGGCAAAAATAGAAAAACTTGATAAATTAAAATTGATAAATTAAAATTGATAAATTAAATTAAAATTGATAAAAGTTCATAACATATAGTCTAATGAAAAATTGGACTATATAAAAATTTTAAAAATTTGTTCATCACAGGACACTATCAACAGAGTGAAAAGACAGCTAATGAAATGTGAGAAAATATTTGCAAATCATATATCTGGGAAGGGATTAATATCTAAAATATATAAAGAATGCCTATAAATCAATAACATAAAAAACAATAACTCAATTTAAAAATGGCAAAGAACTTGAATAGACATTTCTCAAAAAAAGATATACAAATGATTAAGTAATCACATTAAAAGATGTTCAACATTATTGATCAGTAGGAAAATGCAAATCAAAACCACAATGAGAAACCACTTTATACCCATTTGGATAGCTGTTATAAAAAATAATAAGTGTTTTCGAGAATGGGGAGAGATTGACATCCTTGTGCACTGCTGGTGGGAATGTAAAACAGTGCAGCCACTATGGGAAACAATGTGGAGTTTCCTCAAACAAATTAAAAATAGAATTACCATATGATCCAGCAATTCCACTTCTGAGTATGTATTCAAAGAATTGAAAGCAGGAACTGGAACAGGTATTAGTAAACACATGTTCATAGGAGCCTTATTCACAGTAGCCAAAAGGTGAAAGCAACCCAAGTATCCATGACCAGAGGAATGGATAAACAAAATACGGTATACACATACAATGGAATATTATTCAGCCTTAAAAAAGAACAAAATTCTTACACATGTTACAACATAGATAACCCTTGAAGAAATTTTGCTAAGTGAAACAAGCCTGTCTCAAAAAGACAAATATTATATGATTCCACTTAAATGAGTTACCTAGAGCAGTCAGATTCAGAGACAGAAAGTACAATGGTGGTTGCTGGGGCTGGCAAAAGTGGGAAAAGGGGAGTTGTTGGTTAATGTGTTCATAGATTCAGGCTTGTAAAATGAAAAATATTCTGGAAATGGATGGTGATGTTAGTTGCACATTAATGTGAACATAATTAAGTGTGAACTGTACACTTAAAATGGCTAAAATGGTAAACTTTATGCTATCTATTTTTTACCACAAATTTTAAAACTATATAGAGCAATAAAATCATCCTTTTTTAGTAATATAGCAAATTTTGCTCTTTGGACCAAATCTCTGTTTGATTCAACAGAAAGTGCTAAATTAAAAAAAATTAATTCTGTGAAAACATTACAAAATGATAGTGTTAACATTAACCAACTCTCCTTGGTTGGAGGAGGTTATACTTAGCCCTGGTCTCTTTTTTTTTTTTTAGTCCTGCTCTCTTAATGACAGGTGGATCCATGTGACTTGATTTGGCCAATGAAAGATGAACAGAAGTGGAGAAATATGGAGGAGAAACTTTAAGAACCTTTGAATGGTTCTTCTATCCCACTTCTATAAGAAATCCAATTCCTATATAAGACCCACACCTTAATTATCTGTATCAGAATGAAGAATACATATGAAGCAGGAGTGTAGCTCATCTGCACCTGGCCTGTAATATAAATGGGCAAAAAAGCTGTTATTAATTTAAGATAAGAACATGTGGGTTTATCTATTACTTCAGGATAAGCTAGTAAAAGTTGACTTGATGGCCTCACTAGACACTGGAAATAGAATCCAAAATTCAGAGCCAATTTCCAATGTGTGAATTCTAACAGGATAACAACCTCTCTCTTTAAATCTCAGACTCTAAAGAGATACAACCTCACTGTAAGGATAAATTTAAAGCAAACTATCCAACCATCATCTCCATCCACTGCAAGAAAAGTTGCCTTACCACTGAGAAAAGCAAGATTTCAAAAATTAAAAATAAAACAAAATTTACATTATTTGTGTGGATTTATAAACCTTTTAAAGTATAGAGGTTCTAAATTGATACTGTCCACTAAATGCTTAGCAGAAATAAAAACACATTAGCTCTGGAGAAAGCCATTTTCATTCCAAACCTCAGAGAAGTTAAGAATTAATTTTAAAAGGAAAGTGATAAATTCATAGGCAATACTAACTAAGTCTACAAGGGAAAAAGACACCACGCTCAAGAACTGACAGAAAGAAGAGATTGCAGAAACAGAACTGGAAAGCCTTCAATATTAGAAGGCATCAGATACATATTAAACTGTAAAATAGACTTCTATGTAAAACATTTAAAATTCAATCTTAAAAATATTCATAGAGGACAGGAAATTACACTTTAAAAATGAAAATATAGATGTGTGGTATTCACTTCTAATCAAGGTAGAGAAACAGAGGTTAGACTTACATTCTTGTAACAAATAAAAAAAAATGAGTTAAACAAAATATATTGAATAATGGAACTCAAGACATTGGGGTAGGGAAAGGCTGTGTTCCATGTGGGCAGGAAGAGAGTGAAGTGATCTTTTGGTATAAAGTGTTCCCTTGAGTTCCCTTGAGTGTTCATCTGAGTAGTGCTCAGCAAGTGTGTATAAAGAAAGTACCTAAGGTCAGGAGAAAAATATAAATGGAACAATGCCTGAAACTCACACAGGCAGGGCTGGGCAAAGTTCCTCTTTCCAACAGCCAGAATAGAAAATCTCATAAATCAGAGAGCATCAGTTACAGCTGTAAGAAAAGTATCACCTCAGTAATAGGAAAAAATTAAGCCTAGAACAAACACAGATCTGGTCCTAATAAAGCTTAAAAGCAAGACTCAGAAAAAGCAAACTCTTTACAACTAATTTGACCATGTACCAGAATAAAGCTCAAGAATATTTATAGGAATATAGCAATTCCAGCGCATAACAAGGCAAAATTAAAAGCATCTGGCATTCAATATAAACTTACAAGAAAGACAAATAAGTGGGAAAATACAGTTTACAATGAGGAGAAAAATGATAGGCAGAGTATAATTAGTACATAAGGACATTAAACAATTATGAATGTATTTTGTATATTCAAGAAACTAGAGGATATATTAAACATGTTAATTAAAGACATGAAGGAATAAATAGCCCAAAACTAAACTTAAGAGATGAAAGCTACAATGTCAGAAATGAAGAAATATGCTAGATGGTATTAAAGAGAGATTGGACATTGTGAAAGAAAAGATTGAAGAAATATGAAGAAAAACTACCCAAAATAAAAACAGAGATTTTAAAGACTGAAAAAAATTAAACAGATCCTCATAAACCTTTGGATAACTTCAAGTAGACAAGTATATTTATAATTGGAATCTCTTAAGGATTGGCATTGTGGGGTAAGGAGGGGAGACAAAAAGTATTTGAAGAAATAATGCCCAAAGTTTTTCTAAATTTGATAAAAACTATAAACTCACAGATCCAAGAAACTCAACATACCCTAGCATAAGAAATCAACACTAAAGTACATAAGGAAATTGCTTAAAGCCAGGGATAAGAGAAAATCTGAAAAGCAACCATGGAAAGAAGACACATTACATAAAGTGTAGCAAAGATAAGGTTGAAAACAGATTTTTCATCCAAAACAATAAAAAAAATGCAACATTTAAAATACTGGAACAATATTTTTTAAAGTTTTGAAAGAAAAAATCATGTAAATATATATTCTTTACTGTTTTAAATATCTTTAAAAGTAAAGTGAAATAAATTTTCAGTTATACAAAAGCTAAGAGTGTTCATTACCAGTAAACATTTATGTTTGTTAAAGGACATCCTCAGGTTGAGGAAAAATAATACAAAATGGAAATTTGAATTTACACAAATGACCAAAGTACAGCAAAATGGTAGCAACAACATGAGTAAATGTAAAATATTTTCCTATTATTTAAATCTCTTTAAAATATAGTTGATTTTAAAGCAAAAGTAATAAAATATTGTAGAGTTTATAATACATGTAGAATTAAAATGTAAGACAAAAATAGCACAAAAGTAAAAATGAAAGTACATTGTTATAAGGACTGCCTACTATATGTAAAATAGTATGCTATCAAGTGAAGGCAGACTGTGATAAGTTAAAAATAGGTACTATAAACCCTAAAGACACCACTAAAATAACACAACAAAACACTGAACTCAAGTAATATAAAGAAAAATGAGAGAAAACAAGATAGGAGCAAGTAGGATAAATGAAAAATAAATACTCAGATTGTTTATTTAAACACACATATATCATTAAACTAATTAAAAATAAATAGTATAAACACCCTAATTAAAAGACAGAGATTGTTAGATTAAATTTTAAAAAACATAAACTTAACTTTGCATTGACTACAAGACATTCACTTTAAATATAGAAACACTAATGTATTAAAAAGTAAAATAAAGGAAAAGGATATATTAGGCTGTATTGATATAAAATACAATAGATAGTGCAAAGAATTATTACTATGGATGAAGACTTTTATTTCATAGTAAGGAAGTAGTCAATTCATCAAGAGGCTATAACAGTTCTAAGTATGTATGGACCTAATAGAGCTATATGAAACATAAACTGATAGCAGTGCAAGGATATATAAATACATCCACAATTATAATTTGAAACTTTAACACCTCTCTCTGAATAATTGATAGAACAAATGGACAAAAAATACAGTAAAGTTATAAAAGATTTGAATAACACTAGCAATAAACTGAACTTCATTGACATTTAAAGAACTTTCCACCTAGCAACAGCAGAATACATATTCTTTTCATGTGCTCACTGAACACTTTATGAGCCATAACACAAGTCTCAATAAATCTGTAAGAATCAAGTCACACAAAGTGTTTTTTTCTGACCATAATGGAATCATATTAAAAATTTAAAGCAAAAGCATCTGTTGAAAACTCTCAAATATTTATAAGGTAAATAACACTCTTTAAAATAGAGAAATCAAAAGAGGAGTTAGAGAGTATTTTTTACTTAATAAACGTAAAACACAACATATAAAAATTTGTGATATACAGCTTAAAATAGTCTTAAAAGAAAAATTTATAGTAATAAATATTTATATTATAAAAGAAGAAAAACTGTCAAATAAATGACCTCAGCTTTCACTATATGAAACTAGAAAAAGGAGAGAATATAAAACCTAGAGTAAGCAGAACAAATAAATAATAAGGTCTAAAGCAGACATCAATGAAATAGAAAACAGAAAAGCAATAGGGAAATCAGGAAAGTAAAAGGTGACTTTTTTGATATCAGTAAAATTGATAAACCTCTAGCCAGGAAAAGAAACAAATTACCAATGTCAAGAATGGAAGTGCAAGGAGATTTAAACATGTCCACAATTATAATTGGATATTTCAATACCACTTTCCCAATAATTGATAGAACAAGCAGACAGAAAATCAGTTAGTCTATAGGTAATATCACTACAAATTCTACAGGATTTTTTTTTAAACCAGAGAATGTTAAGAACAACTATATTTCAATAAATTTGACAAACTAGATGAAACAGACATATTTCTTGGGCAAAGCTCACTCAAGAAGAAAGAGACAACCTATCAAAGAAATTGAATTGTTACTTAATGATCTTCCTAGGAAAAAAACCCTCCTGGCCCAGATAAGTTCACTGGTAATTCTACCAAACATTAAAATGAGAAATACTACCACTTATGACAAACTCTTCCAGAAAAACAAATAAGAGGAAATGTTTACTAATTCATTCTATGAGGCCATGTTACTCTAACTAAAACAAAAAACAAGACAAAACCAAAAACCAGACAAAGGCACTCCCAAAAAAGAAAACTACAGACTAATATCTCCCATGAATACAGGTGAAAATATTTTAAAATTTTAGCAAGTAGGATCCAACAGCATATGCAATTATCATGTCCAAGTAAAGATTATTCCAGAAATTCAAAAATAGTTTAACATCTGAAATGCAATCAGTGTAACTCAGTACATCAATGGATTCAAAAAGAAAATCATATGATGATCATCTTTATCGATGCAGAAAAATTTTTTGAAAAAATTCAACTTCCATTCCTGATAAAAACTCACAGAAAACTAGATGGAAACCTCCTCAATCTGACAAAGAGAACCTATAAAAATCTACAGCTAATAAGATACTTAATAATGAAAGACCAGATTCTTTCCTCCAAAAGTCAGGAACAAAGCAGAGATGGTTAATCTCACCATTTCTATTCAATATTGACTGGAGTTTCTTTCCAGGGAACGAGAGAACACAAAGATATAAAATGCATGTAGATGGAAAGGAAAAGTACAATTTTCTATTCATAAATACGATTGTCTACTTAGAAAATCCTATGGAATCAACTAAAGTGCTAACTATTAATAATAAATAAGTTTACGTGAAGACTTCAGACACTAAGTGGATGGGAGGAGTCCCTGAGCAACCAGGTAGGACATGAGAGGGAAGGGGGGGAAGAAAAGTGGAGGCAGGATGGGACCAGCATCCCTGAGGCGGGGCTGGGGAAGGGTAGAGGTTCCCACACTCTGAGGGGTCCACTCACAGCGAGGGGATCAGTGGGTCAGAGAGGGACCTTCTGGGGATCGGGGGATTAGAGGGGAATGTGGCCAGGGTCTCCCCCACCTGCTCAGGGAGCCTGCTGGGGTCATGACCCTGAACCCCCACACTCCAGGGCCTCCTCTGTCCACATGGATCCCTGAGCCTGAGCCTCACCCTCTCCCAGGGTCCCCACTGGCTGTGTGGGTCCCAGGCCTGAGACCTGGCCCAGCCAGGTCCCCCTCTGGCCACACAGGTCCTGGCAGATCTGAGCACTGCCACTTTAAGGCCTCCGCAGGCAGCATGGGTCCTGGCAGCCCGAGTGCCACCCCCCTCCAAGGCCTCCTCTGGCTGTGCTGGCCCATTTGGGCACATGTGTGGAGGCCTGCACCCCAGCTGGCCTGAGTGGGCATGGGTGCTCCAGGACAGCTTCAGGAACAGACACTGGTGAGAGGAAAACATGCAGATGTGAGGCTGACACAGCATGTCCAGAGACCTACCTAGAGGTCTTGGAGGCCTACTGGAGAGGTAGGGGTAGGCTGTAGCTCACCGTGGGGTCAAGGACACTGATAGAGGAGGCACCAGGGAATTTTTTTTTTATCTTTTATTTTTATTCTTTTTTATTTTCTTTTTTATTTTTCTTTTTGTCTGTTGTGATTCGGTTCTGTTTTGTTATTGTTTCATTTTTATTGTTATTATTTCTAATTATTTTAATCTTTCTAATTTTATTTTATTTTTTATTCTTTGTTATTGTTCTGCTCTTTTCTGTTTGTTGCTTTTTTTTTCTTTTTTCTTTGCCATGCTACGTGGCTTGCAGGGTCTTATTTCCCAGGCCAGGGGTCAGGCCTGAGCTCCTGTGGTGGGAATGCTGAGTCCAAGGTACTGGATTAACAGAGAACTTCAAGTCCTATGGTATATTAATCGGTGTAAGGTCTCCTGGATGTCCTCATGTCAGCACCAAAACCGGGCTCCACGCAACTGCCTACAAACTCCAGTGCTGAACGCCTCACACCAAACAACCAGCAAGACAGGAACACAGCCCCACCAATCAAAAAAAAAAATGAGACGACAAAAAAATATGTTACAGATGAAGGAGCAAAGTAAAAACCTACAAGACCAAATAAATGAAGTGGAAATAGGTAACCTACCCAAAAAAGAATTCAGAGTAATGTTAGTAAAGATGATCCAAAAATATCAGAAATAGAATGGAGACACAGATAAAGAAAATACAAGAAATGTTTAAAAAGGACCTAGAAGAAGTAAAAAACAAACAAACAGTGGTGAACAACACAATAACTGAAATCATAAATACACTAGAAGGAATCAATGACAGAATAACTGAGACAGAAGAACAAATAAGTGAGCTAGAAGACAGAATGGTGGAAACAACTGCAGAGGAGCAGAATAAAAAAAAATGAAAAGAAATGAGGACAGTCTCAGAAACCTCCGAAACAATGTTAAATGGACCAACATTCAAATTATAGGGGTCTCAGAAGAAGAAGAGAAAGAGAAAGCATCTGAGAAAATATTTGAAGAGATTATAGTTGAAAACTTCCCTAAAATGGGAAAGGAAATAGCCACCCAAGTCCAGGAAGCGCAGAGAGTCCCATACAGGATAAACCCAAGGAGGAACACGCCAAGACACATATTAATCAGACTAACAAAATTAAATTCAAAGAAAAAATATTAAAAGCAGCAAGGCAAAAGCAAAAAATAACGTACAAGGGAATCCCCATAAGGTTATCAGATGATTTTTCAGCAGAAACTCTGCAGTCCGGAAGGGAGTGGCAGGATATATTTAAAGTAAAGAAAGGGAAAAACCTACAACCAAGATTACTCTACCCAGCAAGGACCTCATTCAGATTCGACATGGAAATCAAAAGTTTTACATGCAAAGAAAAGCTAAGAGATTACAGCACCACCAAACCAGCTTTACAACAAATTCTAAAGGAACTTCTCTAAGCAGGAAACACAAAAGAAGAAAAAGACCCACGAGAACAAACTCAAATCAATTAAGAAAATGGTAATAGGAACATACATATCGATAATCACCTTGAATGTAAAAGGATTAAATGCTCCAACCAAAAGACACAGACTGGCTGAATGGGTGCAAAAACAAGACCCATATACATGCTGTTTACAAGAGACTCACTTCAGACCTAGGGACACATACAGAATGAAAGTGATGGGATGGAAAAAAATATTCCATGCAAATGGAAATCAAAAGAAAGCTGGAGTAGCAATACTCATGTCAGATAAACTAGATTTTAAAATAAAGACTATTACAAGAGACAAAGAAGGACACTACATAATGATCAAGGGATCAATCCAAGAAGAAGGCATAACTTGTAAATATTTATGCACCCAACATAGGAGCACCTCAATACATAAGGCAAATACTAACATACATAAAAGGGGAAATTGACAGTAACACAATAATAGTGGGAGACTTTAACACCCCACTTACACCAAGGGAAGATCATCCATATAGAAAATAAATAAGGAAATCCAATCCTTAAATGACACAATAGACCAGATAGACTTAATTGATATTTATAGGACATTCCACCCTAAAGCAGCAGAATACACTTTGTTCTCAAGTGCACATAGAACATTCTCCAGGATAGATCACATCTTTGGTCACAAATCAAGCCTTGGAAAATTTAAGAACATTTAAATCTTATCAAACATCTTTTCTGACCACAATACTCTGAGATTAGAAATCAAGTACAGGGAAAAAGCTGTAAAAAACACATACACATGGAGGGTAAACAATATGCTACCAAATAACCAAGAGATCACTGAAGAAATAAAAGAGGAAATTAAAAATACACAGAAACAAATGACAACAAAAAAACAATGACCCAAAATCTATGGGATGCAGTAAAAGCAGCCCTAAGAGGGAAATTTATAGCAATTCAATCCCACCTGAAGAAACAAGAACAATCTCAAATAAACAACCTAACCTTACACCTAAAGCAACTAGAGAAAGAAGAACAAACAAAACCCAACTTAGTAGAAGGAAACAAATCATAAAAATCAGAGCAGAAATAAATAGAAATGAAGAAAACAATAGCTAAAATCAATGAAACTAGAAGCTGGTTCTTTGGGAAGATAAGTGAAACTGATAAACTTTAACCAGACCCATGAAGAAAAAAAGGAAGAGGATTCAAATCAATAAAATTAGAAGTGAAAGAGGAGAAATTACAACTGACACTGCAGAAATACAAAGCATCATAAGAGACTACTACAAACAACTATAAGCCAAAAAAGTGGACAAACTGGAAGAAATGGAGAAATTCTTAGAAAAGCACAAACTTCCAAGACTGAACCAGGAAGAAATAGAAAACAGACCAATCACAAGTAATGAAATTGAAACTGCAGTTAAAAATCTTCCAAAAAACAAAGATCCAGGACCAAAAGTCTTCACAGGTGAATTTTATCAAACATTTAGAGAAGAGCTAATGCCCAACTGTCTTAAACTTTTGCAAAAATGTGCAGAGGAAGGAACACACCCCAGTTCATTCTATGAGGTCACCATCACCCTGATACCAAAACCAGATAAAGATATCACACAGAAAAAGAAAACTACAGGCCAATATCACTGATGAACATAGATGTAAAAATCGTCAACAAAATACTAGCAAACAGAATCCAACAACACATTAAAAGGACCATACACCAAGTGGGATTTATCCCAGGGATGCAAGGATTCATCAATATACACAAATCAATCAATGTCATACACATAATAACAAATTAAAGAGTAAAAACATATGATTGTCTCAATAGATGCAGAAAAAGATTTCTACAAAATTCAACACCCATTTATGATAAAACCTCTCCAGAAAGTGGGCATAGAGGGAACCTACCTCAACATAATAAAGGCCATATACAACAAACCCACAGCAAACATCATTCTCAATGGTGAAAAACTGAAAGCAGTTCCTCTAAGATCAGGAACAAGACAAGGATGCCCAATTTCACCACTATTATTCAACATAGTTTTGGAAGTCCTAGCCACGGCAATCAGAGAAGAAAAAGAAATAAAAGGAATCCAAATTGGAAAAGAAGCAAAAATGTCACTCACTGTTTGAAGATGACATGATACTATACATAGAAAATCCTAAAGATGTTACCAGAAAACTACTAGAGCTCATCAATGAATTTGGTAAAGTTGCAGGATACAAAATTAATGAACAGAAATCTCTTGCATTCCTATACACTAACAATGAAAGATCAGAAAGAGAAATTAAGGAAACAATCCCATTTACCATCACAAAAAAAGAATAAAGTATCTAGGAATAAACCTACCTAAGGAGGAAAAAGACCTATACTCAGAAAATTATAAGACACTGATGAAAGAAATGAAAAATGTCACAAACAGATGGAGAGATATAAAATGTTCTTGGATTGAAGAATCAATATTATGAAACTGACTATACTACCCAAAGCAATCTACAGATTCAATGCAATCTCTATCAAATTACCAATGATATTTTTCACAGAATTAGAACAAAAAAGTTTACAGTTTGTATGGAAACACAAAAGACCACGAATAGTCAAAACAATCTTGAGAAAGAAAAACGGAGCTGGGGGAATCAGGCTCCCTGACTTCAGACTATACTACAAAGCTACAGTAATCAACATAACATGGTACTGGGACAAAAACAAAAATATAGATCAATGGAACAGGATAGAAAGCCCAGAAATAAACCCACACACCTATGGTCACCTAATCCATGACAAAGGAAGCAAGAGTATACAGTGGAGAAAAGATAGTCTCTTCAATAAGTGGTGCTGGGAAAACTGGACAGCTACATATAAAAAAAAGAAATTAGAATACTCCCTATCACCATACACAAAAATAAACTCAAAATGGATTAAAGACCTAAATGTAAGACCAGACACTATAAAAGTCTTAGAGGAAAACATAGGAAGAACACTCTTCGATATAAATCAAAACAAGATCATTTCTGACCCACCTCCTAGAGTAATGAAAATAAAAACAAAAATAAACAAATGAGACCTAATGAAACGTAAAAGCTTTTGCACAGCTAAGAAAACCATAAACAAGACGAAAAGACAACTCTCAGAATGGGAGAAAATATTTGCAAATGAAGCAACTGAGAAGGGATTAATCTCCAAAATGTACAAACATCTCATGCAGCTCAATATCAAAAAAACAAGAAACTCAATCAAAAAATGGGTGGAAGACCTAAATAGACATTTCTGCAAAGAAGACATACAGATGGCCAAGAGGCACATGAAAAGATGCTCAACATCACTAATCATTAGAGAAATGCAGATCAAAACTACAATGAGCTATCACCTCACACTGGTCAGAATGGCCATCATCAAAAAATCTAGAAACAGTAACTGCTGGAGAGGGTGTGGAGGAAAGGGAACCCTCTTGTACTGTTGGTGGGAATGTAAATTGTTACAACCACTATGGAGAACAGTATCAGCTGTTCCTTAAAAAACTAAAAATAGAACTACCATATGACCCAGCAATCCCACTACTGGACATATACCCTGAGAAAACCATAATTCAAAAGGAAACATGGTAGTGAGGTAGATGGACCTAGAGTCTGTCATACAGAGTGAAGTAAGTCAGAAAGAGAAAAACAAATACCATATGCTAACACATATATATGGAATCTAAAAAAAAAAAAATGGTCATGAAGAACCTAGGGGCAAGATGAGAATAAAGACACAGACCTACTAGAGAATGGACTTGAGGGTACAGGGAGGGGGAAGTGTAAGCTGGGACAAAGTGAGAGAGTGATATGGACATATATACACTACCAAACGTAAAATAGATAGCTAGTGGGAAGCAGCCGTGCAGCACAGGGAAATAAGCTCCATGCTTTGTGACCACCTAGAGGGGTGGGATGGGGGGGGGTGGGAGGGAGGGAGATGCAAGAGGGAAGAGATATGGGGACATATGTATATGTATAACTGATTCACTTTGTTATAAAGCAGAAACTAACACACCTAAAGTCTGTCATACAGAGTGAAGTAAGTCAGACAGAGAAAAACAAATATCATATATTAATGTATATGTATGGAATCTAGAAAAATGGTACAGATGAACCTATTTGCAACACAGGAATAGAGATGCAGACATAGAGAACAGACGTGTTGACATGGGGGGGGAAGGATGGGGGGTGGGGTGAATTGGGAGATTGGGATTTACATACAAACACTACCAAGTGTAAAACAGATAGCTAGTGGGAACCTGCTGCATAGCACATGGAGCTCAGCTCCGTGCACTGTTGTGACCTAGATGTGTGGGATGTGCAGGGGGTGGGGGGGAGGTCCATGAGGGAGGAGATATATGTATAGATATAGCTGATTCACTTCATTGTACAGCAGAAACTAACACAATGTTGTAAAGCAACTATACCCCAATTTTTAAAAAAAACGTATACACGAGGATAAAAATGTTTACATGATACAAAAATCAGTTGTATTTCTATATACAAGCAATGAATAATGTAAAATTGAAATTAAAAGTTACTTTCACAATAGCCTCAAAAATATGATATATTATGAGTATAAATCTGATATAATGCGAGACCTGTACACTGAAAACTACAATTCACAAATAATTGTGAGAAAATGTGAACCTACTTCTCTTAGTAACTCATAAGAGTTGACACACACAAAAAAATCAATAAGAATGTAGATTTAAACCACACAATAAATTTTACAACATATAGTCATATATAGAACACTTATCCAACAAGTGCCAAGCAGACATTTTCTTCAAGTACATCCAGAATAAAAAATGTAGCAATCCATATACTAGAAAAAAAATAGTAAAATAAAGTGAGTCTCAACACATTTAAAGGAATTTAAACCCATTGAGAAGACATACCCTTTCCATAATAGAACTGAGCTAGAAACTGAATAACAGAAATCTAACTAAAGAAATGCCCAAATTATCTGTCGGTCAAAGAAGTAATGATGAAGGGAATTAGAATATACATTGAAATGATAATGAATATATTACTCAATAAGCTTTGTTATTCTTTCCTCACCAATCTCTCTGTCCTGTGTTTCTATAACTGCTATTAGGTAGTATTTGGAACTTACTACTTTTCATTCCTTTTTCCTTAAGAACGTCATTCTGGGAGAATTCCTTGGGCCAATTTATAGTTCAAAAATTCATTCTTAAACTGTGTCCTTTACGCTTTAGCATATCCATCAACTTCTTAAAATATTGGTGCTCATATGTTCCTAAATTCTCATAGACTCTTTTTTCATAACTTTCTATTTTTTCTAACACCACGGATGTAGAGTGTATTTATTGCATTTCTGACACCTGAATGTGTTTGCCTTCCTAACACATCAATTTTGTTTTGGGTAATCACCTCTCCCCCATTTTATACAGACTTTGCAGAACTATAAATCAAGATTCCTGCTCTCTTCTAACCAAGGGGTGGACATGTAGTCTAAGCTAGGCAAATCATACTTTCTCCTGTGACATGAATTCAAAGGAATCAAGGAAATAGAAATGTGCAGATCATATTCACTTGAAGGTACCATCTCTGCAGAAGAATAATTCTTACTGCTTCGTTTTGCTCTTGTTCTGTTTCTAATCCTGTGTCTCCAGCCTCATATTCATTCTATGAGCTTCGTCATATACTCTTGATAAATTTCTTTTTAAAATTAAGAACAGTGTGTTTCTGAGTCCTGACACCAAAGAAGCCAAACTGGCACAATGTATATGTCTTCATTTATACCTCTGAGGGTAGCAATTATTCTTATGGTCTTCTTCTGTTTGTTCTAATAACTCTACTTCTTTGGTTGCTGGTTTTTCAGTTTTTGATTGTGTTGCCTTTCTTTTATGATGTTGGTTTCCTAAAGTAAATAGTGAATCATAGGATTCTCTATTTTTTCAAGGATAAGGTGTCTGTTTACTATAGCCTGCCTCCAGTTTTTGTGCAGAAGGGATGGAATTTGGTGCTGGCAACCACATCAATGCAACTAGTTCATCTTCCCTGAGAATTCCTCGTTCTCCCTTTCAGGACCATAAATTATGCACGCAGTTTCCATATGATGATAAATGAAGTTCACCCATTTGGCTCAAGCATAGTTGGGAGGGAAGTAAGATTGGTGATACAGAAAAAGAGTTAAAAAGGCTCAATAATACCACCCGTTCTGAATTGAACTCTTCAAGAAATCACCATATAGATTGCCCTTGGGCCCTCTTCTCTCCTTTGTATTCGTTGTCTTTGAACTTGGCTCACCCTCTGAATCCTTCTTGCCTTTTTCAACAATTCATTTGAGTAGTTATCACACTGTCAACTTCAGTGCCTTTCAACAATTTCTCAAATAGTAATGATGATTCTGTTTTCTTATTTTTCCACATGAATAGGATTAATTCTGTTTTAAAATACCTCTTCTGTTATTTCTAAGCAGGCAAGATAGGAGAGGTAATTGTACTCAATCCACATAAATGAATGAAAGTTATGAGTCATAATAGCCAATGAAATATACTGGTCTGGAGAGATGCCTGGGATAGACCTAGAAATTTTTGTATCATCAAAATATAAATGGAAGTTAAACAATGGGAGTGCATTAAAGAGATTACATACAAGAAGGATAATATGAGATATTGAACCTGGGCATTCATATTTCATGTGTGGATGAAGAGGGAGAAGGGATTGAAGACTTAAAGGAAACCATCTAAGAAAAGAGTAGTCTTAGGAAAGAGTGGGTCTACACAAGCTAAATTTTAAATTTTTATTATCCTGTTTAACTCCCAGCCCCACTTCAATATGTACCTATTAAAAGAAATTCATTTATCTCCAAAATTTCCATATGAATTATCTGTCTGTAAACTAATATTGTATTTTTTATTTTGAGGCAATAGGCCTATTTGCATAACCTAGAACAACAACATATTGCTTCATTGAGTAGGTGGTAAGTAATGAAGCTAATGATAATGATGATCATGGTGACGGTACTGGAAAATTCATATATTTTGACAAGTATTGCTAATTTGTTGCTCTCTTCCACATCCAACTGGAATCTGAGTTTTTCAGGAGTGAGTAGATAATCAGACTTACCTTTTATATTCGACACCAAAAGTATTTAAAGCTTTAGCTCAGATTGTTAAAAGTTGGTTTTCACAAATGACCTACACAGATTCTTGCAGAATTAAACAAAGCTTATTCTGCTAACTTTATTGGTATAGTTGCATTTTGAGGAGCTCATTACTGAATAACACCTAAAATCTCTACATGGTATACACAACACATCAAATGCATGAGTACTTAAAAATGATTCTTTTTCAGAATATGAGGACGGTGAGGAATAACAAATATTTGCATTGATTTGTTGTCTGTGTTGAAGGCTGTCTTGAGAGCTCACTGTGCCTAATTGCTTCATTTTGTTGTTGCTGCTCAGTTAACTAAAAAATCAGTAGCTTCTTTTATACTTCATGTTACATTTCCTGTGGCTCTATAGTTGCAACTTTAAACTTGTTCTGCCTTTCATGAAAGACATTTATTAACTGTCTCTTGTATACTCAGTGCTATGCAGGTTCCTTATAATACTGAAGTCAAATCTTTGTACTAGCAGATTTTGAAGCTTCACTTCTCTTTCTTCTAACTTCTCTGTTTCAATGACATGAGAATCTAATTTGAAAAATAATTCAAGCAAAAATTTTTAAATGTAACCAGAGTAAAAATATTTCCATGTCAACTTCCTTATCAGGACTTATGCATGAACTACTTCAGACAATTTTATCTATATAAATGAGACTTAAATATGGGAAATTCTCATTATACAGATAGATTGTTTTTCTCAAGTTTATTTGCATAAATGTTATTTTGAACTTGGAAGGCCTTTCCCCACAGAAACAATGGTATGTATAATAATAACCCCTTAAGGTTGTCCAACATGTCACAGTTTTCAAAGTATCTTTACAACTATTTTTCCACCCATCTTGGAAGAAACACTTTAGGAATTTATGTGGGTGTTGTGGTTTCCTTTATATAAATGATCAAAACCAGGCTCAAAGATTGAAAATAAATGTCTGTTTTCCTCTACTCATAGAACAATTCTGACACCAAAAGTGGGAGTTTTCCCACTCTGACAAGTTCTCCAACCCTCCCAACAACTGGATGTCCTGTAATTCAATTTTGATACTATCTGGAATTAGCACAGACTCCACATATTAAGGGCTCAGTCCCGTAAGACTACCCCTCTAGCCACGTACACCCCTCACTTCCAGACACCAGCAACAAGTCCCAGGTATCAGCTGTGCTTCTGACCAACTGGCTATAAATCAGAGGTTCCCATAACCCCTCCTCAGGTTTAATTCTTTGTTATAATGGCTCACAGAACTCAGGGAAATACTTACATATGTCTACTTGTTTATTATAAGGAATATAGATGAACAGCCAGATGAAGACTACATAGGTGAGGTCCAGAAGAGTCCTGAATGCAGAAACTTCTGTTCCCATAGTATTGGGGTGCATCACCAGCCTGACACACGGATGTGTTCACCAACTCAGGTCTCCAAACCTCATAGTTTAGGGTTTTTTATGAATGCTTCATCACACAGGCATGATCACTTATAAACAGTCTCCAGCTCCTCTCCTCTCCCCAGTGGATGGATGGTGGGGTTTAAAGTTGCAAGCTCTAATCTTGGCTTGCTCTTTCTGGTGACCAGTCACCATCCTGAAGCTATCTCAGGGCTCCCAGCCACCAGTCATCTCATTAGTATAGGAAAGAACACTCATCACTCTAGAGATTCCGAGGGTCTTAAAAGCTCTTATGTCGGGAATCAGGGTCAAAGACCAAATATTAAAACAAAAGATGTTTTTAGCACCCCTATCACTCAGGAAATTACAAGCATTTTAGGAACTCTGTGTCAGGAAACAGGGGCAGAGACTCTCTCTATCTAATATCCAATATTGTATATATTATATTATTTGTTATATATATAATAATATACATTATACTTATTATATCACAAAATGTTGTGACTTGCCTGAGGTAATGTGACCAGTGAGTGAATCAGTAATAGGAAGGATTGGAGTAGAACTCTGGATTTTGGCTTCTAGAGTAGTACTTATTCCACCACAATATATCTCGTGTTTATTAAGTTACTCAGGATGTCCAAAGCTCTTTTCAAAAGTATTATACATTTTCCTTGAAAGATGGAATGAAATATTGGAAAGGCAATAACTAAGTTGAACAAATAAAACAGATCAAATAAGATATTTGATATCTAGTTCTAAAGAGAGTATGTTCAATTAGATAAAGATGAGGAAGCTGATGAAGATTTGCAGAGATTCTAAAAGGTGCTTCAGGGAATTTTCAAGAATTTTAGTTGAAATGGGAATTTGGGGTGCAGCAATGTTTCTTTTTTTTTAATATATAAATTTCTTTCTTTATTTTTTGGCTGCGTTGGTTTTGGTTGCTGCACGTGGGCTTTCTCTAGTTGCTGAGAGTAGGAGCTATTCTTCGTTGCAGTGCGCAGGGTTCTCATTGTGGTGGCTTCCCTTGTTGCAGAGCACAGGCTCTAGGTGCATGGGCTTCAGTAGTTGTGGCACACGGGCTCAGTAGTTGTGGTGCACGAGCTTAGTTGCCCCGTGGCATGTGGTATCTTCCTGGACCAGGGCTCGATCCCGTGTCCCCTGCACTGGCAGGCAGATTCTTAACAACTGCACCACCACGGAATTCCCAGCAATGTTTCTTTTATATGAAATTTTCCTCAAAATATGAGGCTATTCTTTTGCTTTCCTTAATATTGACATATAAAATTTATGACAGGAGTCTTATTGAGGGGTGGGGTCTTTTATGAATCCAGAAGAGAAAAGAAAAAATAAGAGGGAAAAAACTGGAGAGAGAATTTCTTAAGGTTAGCGTGATAGAGTTGAAAGAGAAAGGCAGATAAGGGATATATTCAAGACAGAGCTTGCTGATGTGAAGTAAAATGAAATGTGAAGGAAGAAAGAAGGAGCAAAACTGGGGATCATGAGTAGTGTTAGGTAACAAAGAAGATAGAAAAAGAGGACAAAGGCCCCATTCTTCTCTTTTCCTTTTCTGGAAGGGCCTTGGAAAACTCCAATGACACATGTGGCAACCAGGCCCTAAAATGGCTCCAATGCTATCCACCTTCTTGTTCTAGCCTTCGTGTAATCTCCACCATTTAAATGTAGGCTGGATTTGGTGACTTGTGTCTAGTGAATAGAATGGGTCAGGGGTGAAAAGATGTCACTTCCGAGATTAGGTTATGAAAGTCTTCAGTTTCCATCTCCCATGCCTGCCCTTGATCTTTCATGGCTCGCTCTCTCTCTCTCTGTCCCTCTCTTTCTCCCTCCCTCCCTCCCTCTCCCTCTATTGTACCACCTGTTCTGGAGGAATCAAGTTATCATGTTGTGAGCAACCTCTTATGGAGAGACCAACATAGCAGAAACTGAGGCTTCAGTCCAATGGTCCACAAGAAACTGAAATCTGTGAGCAGCCACATGAGAGGATCCTTCAGCCCCAAGCGAGTCTTGCAATGACTAGAGTCCTGGCCTGCTTTACTACTCTGAATTGAAATTAATAGGTAAACCACCTAACATGCAAAATTTCAAAAATGCACTAAAATGCTCTAACCATAATACAAAGAAGAAATAAAAGGGAATAAACAATATGCATTTAAATATGTAAGTTTTCTAGCATGACTGCACCTGAAGATATATTGAAGTAGTGAAATGCCTGAATCTATATGTGACAACGAAAGCAGATTGCTACAGTCCAGTTTCCTCCTGAAATACTATGAGCAGTATTTCCATTGGTGATGTAATTTTGCAAAATAATGAACAACTCTTGGTATAATAAGGTAAAACACAAACTTTCCTTAAAATACAGAATATTTACATCTGTAATATAACATTATATTGAATTTTGAAGATTTTGCTTGTAGATAGGTTATCTATTAATTTCATTGCAGAATTGTAAAGTGGGCATAAAAAGCAACTATAAATAGAAGGCATTAACTCTAATAGGACTGAGCATTGGTGTAGAGAATTTTTATTTTAAAAAAAAAAGAACATTAATAGGACTGAGCAGTGGTCTAGAAAAAAAAACTTAAATTTAGTGAGAATGTTGAATCAACTTGGTAGGGAGTAAAAAATCAACTCAGCAATTCATTGCTAAAAGTGGGAAAAAAATTTTATCTGTCTATAACTCAAAGAATTCCTGGACAGCAATTTATGGTTCCTTCTAATATAAACATTGTAACTTTACACCTTTTAAGATACTGATTCACTGTAATCTTTGCCATTATAATCCCAACTATCTAATCCCAACATCTTCAATGTCTTTCTTTACTTCTTTTTAATTAGTCAAGTACTACTTCCTTTTATAGTAAATTTTCTTTTTACATTCTTTCTCTCCATGTCAACCAGATGACTTAGTAATCCATATCCAACCAAAAAACAACAAAAACTACATGACATTAATCCTTAAGAAGTAATTCTGGATGATTTCTAATGTGGGCCAAACACAAACTGAGCATTAATTTTAGACTGTCCTTAGATGAAAACATAGCAATGTTTAGAGTCACAATGAGATTGGTTTGATACAGTGGTGTAAACCTCTGTACTTTAATGCATGCATTGCTTTTCCTTCAATTTTTACTTTATGATTTTTGATGGTTTATGAATATCACTGTCTGGAGATAGTATCCAGTATCCAGAAGGGAAACCATGTGAATGTCTTATGAAAGTAAAATAATCCTGTGAGCATTAGCAAATTAAGAAATTATAATCTCCACAGTAGTGATCACAGCATAACTAAAATGTGTAAAGAATCTTATATTAGCAGCAGCAAAAAGACAGGTAGGAAGGAGACATGAAAGAAAATGGGCAAGGGAAGAAGTTGTGGTATTTAATGCAAAGGAAATTGCTCCTACAGGGCGATGACTCCAGTGGTTTTCAGCTGGTCAGTAGTGCTGAGTAGTGGACACCCTGGGGTCCTTTGCAGAAAAACCTCTTAGTTTTCAGAACCACATTATGTTGATAAAACTTCATAACTCAAACCTGTAAAACCTACACCTTATATTCAAAAGCAGAAAAATCAAAGCCATCTCCTACTACCTTTGACTTTCTGGGATAATAACACCTTGTATTATTTTTGATACTAGGCTACTTTTCCTTGCCTGCAGTTTTTTTGAACGATAAAAATATTTCCTTGCCTTACCACCTTATGCTCCTGCACATACTCACAGGTCATTAAGATTTTATTTTCTTTCAGTTATCTTTGTAGTCCATGTGGTATTCATGAAACTTTTTGTGAGCTCTTCACATCAAATTTTAGTTGTGAAGCTGGGCCCAGAATAAGTCTCAGCAGTTAATTCTCCCATCCTTAGCTGAGCCCCTATTTCAGCCTCCAGAGCAATTATCATAAAGTATCCTCAGACTCTAACTCTATCCCTTTATTTTAAAGTTTCAGCAAATGATCTGGCTTCCTTCATAAAAACAAACAAATAAATAATACACACAAAACAACAAAACAAAACAAACAAAAAAACTCTTGTAACCTAAAGTGTAATTTTATTTGTCTTTAGCACCTTTATCTACAACTCAGTAAAGAAATTCCCTTACTTTGTTCTAAGGTAAAACCCTCTATCTGTACAATCTGTACAATCTTAAATCTTAAATCTGTGCTATCTTACGTCTATTCACTGCTGTCTCCTATAAAATTGTCCCTTGAATTATTCCCAGTCTTATTTATTCAATTTAATCCTCCTAAGTTTCTCTTACTTCTCAGTCTATAAACACTCAAAATCTCTACAGCCCTCCATTCTTTCCCTCTAGACTCTTCAATCTACTGTCCTATCAATAATTTCCATCATTATTGATTTTTTAAGAGAACAATATGTCATTGTCTCCATTTAGTCTCTTCAGTCTTCTAAAATTTGGTTTTTGTTCTTAACAATTGAAATAAAGTTACTCTAATAAAGTCTCCCCCTGCTTAACACTGTTTTATTCACTAATTCATTCTTAATGTCTCATACTTAGTAGATGTGCAATAAAACTTTACTGAATCAATCAAGAATAAAATTGTTTTTTAAATTCTTATCAAACCATTCAAAGGCCTCAATAATCAATCTTGAATATGTTTCTAGTTTCATCTCTTGCTATTTCAAATCATATCATTTATTTCAATCAAATTGAGCATACTCTGAGCTCTGTGTCTGTGTCTTCACTGATTTGTTCCTGGAAGAAATTTCTCTTTCCCTCTGCCCATTAAATAATATGCAGAGGCATTAGAAAATAGCTGTTAAGAGTTTGGCATAGGATGTCAGGTCACTTGAATTAAAATTTTACTGCATTACATACCATCTATGTTTACTAATGTTCTTACTTACTTATTCTTCAAGGATCATTTGAAATGTCTTCCTTCATTATTACCACTGGAGGAGAAAGGAATACTTTCCTCTTCACCTCACCTAGCATCCCAGGATGTTTTGTCCTCTTAGGTTCTCTTTAGATTGAAATTTCCTATGGGATTGGGATGTGCCTCACTGAGGCTTGTCTTCTCTCACCTCTTTCATAACCTCAAAGACAATGCTTTCTATCAACAGTCGCCAAAGTCTTCCCTAAAGGCGGCAAGCTTAAGCTTACCTGGGTATTAGCCCAGTAATTGGAAGCTGCTGGAAAGATCAGGGGCTAGAGGTTGATATGGTTCCCTCCAGTTCTTGAGAAAAACAGAGAAAGTGTAAGCCATGATCTGGACCAAAGATCATACTTTAGAAAGTCAAAATTGTTCTTCAAATGCATACTGTGATGGGTTGATTAGATGAAGCAAAGTATATACCTGCCTCAAGTAGGGGAAGAAGGGGTTAAATAACCTCTTTCATGATGATACAGTCGGCGTGTGAGAAAATTCTAGCAGTTCAAGTCACCTGGTCTAAGAGGTTAATTAAAAATCAGAGTGCAATACAAGGAGAGCAGGGATTTTAACACTTAGTTGCCAAATCCAGTGCCTTATATTGAGTAATAAGAGGTAAGGAACTAAGGCAAAAATGAAAGAGCCAGAGGGGTTGCTGAGTGAAAAGGGTTGATGTAAGCATAAAATAGGTTTGTGGACTTAATAATTAGAGCAGTTCATGGTGCATAGTTATATATAACAATGACAACAATAGTGATAGTTATTATTATCCTGGTGGTCTGGATTAGGATAGAGGTTAAGAGCTAGGAGGCTGATAAGGGAGATGCAGTTTATTTGAGATGTGAACAACAACAACACAAAAATGCAAGCATTCAGTCGAAAAAATGTTTTAATATGGAGGCCTTTGGGGCATATAACAAAAAGGTCCAAGAGAGGCAACCAGGTGAAAACAAAGACCAAAATTTCAAAGTTGAGCTTGAGAAGCCAAGCCTAGAGAAATACCCTAAGGTGACTAAAACATAGCTGTTTAGATTTTGTATGTGATTCTTGTGACTGTTGCCTGGGGTGTGTCTGGGAATTGACTGTGTATCTAAGATTAACTACCTCCAGAAAGATTCCCAGGTTTTGTAGGAATTTCTACCTTAAATAGAAATGGATTATAGTGCCTGAATCTTATCCTAGGATTCATTTTGGCTTCTGGAGAGTTCTGGAGTCCTGGGTCATATTCTTTTATGAATCTAATACTTAATCTTGGGAAATGTGATCCCCATAATAGGGAACTGTAGAATCAAAAAAGCAAAAATGATAGCTTAGAGAGAGGGGGATGGGTGTAAAGACTGAAAATTGGTATAGAGGAGAATTGTCATTCTAATTTGAATAGTGGCAAGAGAAGATATTGTTGGAAAGAACAGGAGCACAGCAAAAGAAGTGGTTTGATTTGAGAGTTAGAGGGCAGTGTAGCTAACAGAAACTGGGATTTATAGGGAATAAATAGAGTCATTGAGGTGAGTCCTTACATTACGGTACTGGAGGCAACACATGAGCCATTGCAATTGTCAAGCAAAGGGAGTTGACAGTTTAAGACCTCTGGCTCTGTGAGTCATACTGGATTTTGAATCCTGGCTCTGTCACCTTTTGACTGTGTGATGTAAAAGAAGATAAGAAGTATGATTTTGGAGAAATGAGTGTGAGTGGGGGTGATGGATGGTATGTATTAGTTAGGTAACATTTGAGAGTCAAGACACCCTGACGTTGGACCTCTCTTAACCATGCCAACTCAAGAGGGGAAGAGTTTCTTCTCATTCTCGAAGTGACTGTCATCTTCTGATCACTCCAGGAATATTATCAGATCTAGAGAGTTCATCAGAGTGTTTGAGCTCAGAGGTGGCTGTGCAAGCACTCTAATTACTCATTCCAGAGATCTCATTTTCTCCACAGTTCCCACTTTGAGATGTGCCATATAATCATCTTACTTAAGTAGTTAAGTTAAAGCAGAAGCTCTTATCAGGTGCCATTGGGCAGCTGGTCACGTGCATTAGAAAATTGCACATACTTTATAGTTAGATATGATTTTGAATCCTTATTTTCAAGGCTCATGGCTCAGTGACCTTGGGCAAATCAATGGCTCTCTAAATTCCAACTTCTTTATATAATATTGATACTCAATACTAAAACCCGTCTCATAGGGTGATTGTGAGGACTAAGGGATATAAAATTCCTATCCAGAGGCAAGCATTTAAAACGTCCCTTTTCCCCTTCCTTTCAGACAGAGTCACCAATCACCATAAAGGACTTCCTGATAAAAATAGCCACTTCTACTAACCTGAAATTCTAAAGACAGAAAAGTCTGGAGAGAAGGTAATGCATTAAACCATACCATCGGTTGACACCTTAGTCAGAATGAGTTTCTCCAAAATTTTCTGATATTACAAATAAACTGAAAGTACCTCCCTATAAAATAAAACATGTATATGTTTTGATAGAAGGGAGGGTGGACATTTGGATTAGCCTTGAGCAGCAGAAAGATAGCACCCAGTCCCAGGAGAGGTATGGGGAAGATCTAGAAAAGGGACAAACACCTTAAAAGAGAGCAGAAATACGAGAGAGTCAGAGATCATTTTGCCTGCTAAGTGAGGACACAAAAATGGGTCTTAAGAATAATAGCAGATTAAATATTTATGTGTATTTATTCATTACATATTTCTCCTGGTGGAACATAGCTATATGAGGTATTATATTTGTTTTATTCATCTCTATGTCTCTCATCTACCACAAGCTGGCACATAATACATACTTAATAAATATTTACTGAATGAATAAACAAATTTCTAGTCATTAGGCACTAACAAGTGTCTAACTCTGTGTTAACCTATATATTTCCCTAGTCCCATTTGATACAGGCATTGTCTTTGTTTACAAATGAAGGCACTGGGGCTATAAAATTTTGAGAATTTTAACCAAGGTCACATAGCTGATAAACAAACAAATCAAGATTTAAAGCCAGGTCTATCAGCTCTAATCCATCCTTTTCCTGTTATATTTTACCGGACAAAAATATTTCAGCTCTGTGCCTCCATAGTAGATGCTATGGTATCACTGTTCATAAACCCTCAGAATTCACCTCTAAATGATGATATTTTCTTACTGCAGTTACTTAAGGGCTATTTTTACTTTCTTGGCTGAGGGAGTATGCTTGGCCTGCATGCAGGGTAAGCCGGAAGTGCCAGAAAATTAATGTCCTTGCAAGCAGCCATCAAATCAATGACAGATGGGGAGTTGGAAAATTTTTTTCACCCTTTGGTTGGGTAATTCTGACGCATATTCTGTAATGTTGCTTGTGAGTCCCCAGTGATATTGAGCCCAGTTGCTCATAGGAGTAGCCTACAAAAGAACACACACTTTTCTGACCTTGTTCCCTTTTCTGATTCTCTAGTCCACTCCCCTCCTGGTACTTCCAAGAATTGCCTCCCAAACAAACTTCTTGTTCCCAAACTTTCCTCAGAGAAACTTCAGGGAAACTGTTCTTCCAAACAGTTTTCTCACCTAACTTAAAAAAAAAAATCTCTCTCAGTGGTCCCCAGGTCTCCTCATGGTCTTATTTCTGTAATAGGCTCTTGGTGGATAGCTGAGCTTAGGCCATTCACAGTCCAAAAAATGAGCTAGGGTTAACAGGCATACACCCCTCTATACATCCCATCTGGATACGCCCAGTTCTTCATCTTCTCAGTCTGAATATCCCATTCATATATGGGGGCTCTTTGATGCTTTGGGTATTTTTCAGGACCTATCCATTTTAGGATGCCAGAATGGTATCCAATTAAAGGCAAAGGTATGATTGCACTTGATGATTTTGTGTATATATTCTATTTGGTAACAGTAATAAAATAGGCTGGAAGAATATTTCTAAGAAGTGACTGACTTTGAATGCTGTCTGACAACACCTGGAGCTTACAGCGATCACCTAAAAATGCACTCGGTATCAATACCTCTCACTGATACATTTCACCCAAAATATGATATTTTCATTGACATTTACAGCATTATTGAGGTTTCTGGAGTGTTTTATATTCAGCCATTTCATTAACGTCCATCTTTCTTGAACTTTATTATTGATCCATAAGTAAGTTATTCTGACTTTCAGCAGACTTATAAATCAGTCTGAGAGATAAACTCAGTAGTACAATTCAGGGTACATTCAGTTTAATTTTCCACTGAGGCTTGGGAAATTCAACCATACTCTATTAGTTTTGTTTTATGAGTTATCTGTGTGTTTTCCCAAAGAAACTTTTTTATAAGCAACTTTGTTGACAGACAACCAATATTAAAATAGATTATGTAAAGTTCAGATTTATTTGGAAAGGAATTTTAACTTGATAGGGAGAAAATAGATGTAAAGTATGGGAGTATCACAGGACAAGAACCCTTAATCAGGATTCAGTAGCCAACTTTAATTCCATGAAAGCAGCCTTGCCCACCACCCAATTACAGGGCCCAGCTCAGCGCCTATCCTAGAGAAGGCACTAAAGTATTTGTTAAACTAATTAATGAAGGATGAGAAAACGTATGTTTTATTTAAAATCATTGGCCCATTCTCAAGGGGTTCATGTTAAACTAGAGGCTCAGAAAGGAAATTCACTGTTTGTTAATGTCAGACTACCTAAATTTCCTTTCTGAAAAGGTTTCAAGAAGTAACATATCCCTGTCTTTTGTGAAAAGCAAGTGTTACCATTAATTTCAGCAAAAGATTTCCATAGAGAAAGGTAGCAATAAAAGGCCCAATTGTCAACTTAACAACTGCCTTTAAATAAGGCCCAGCTAACTGAACACTAAAAGGAAGATCGCCAATAAAATTAAACTCAAGCCCCACAGTAATTAACCTGAACCATTTTCTTTGCCCTGTTCTTGTGTATTTCCCCCACTCATTTCTATCAGGCTTTTAACTTTCTAGAGTTGTCTACTAGTTTTTGGAATGGAGTCACCTCAGATTTTCAATCCTAAACCACAGGTGTAATACTCCAGTTAAAGAGATTGTATTAACTAATGAAGAAAAGAAAATGTTCTATACCAGGGCATTTTTGTTTCAATGGTAGACTCAATATCCTTCAAGTTTTTTGTTTCCTTGATGCAGAAATATTCAGGTGAGTTTACCAAGTCTACAGTAGTTAGTGGTTTCACAAGAATAAAAAAATGCATCACTATGAAAAGTTCCAATTTGTATTATTATTATTATACTATCATCTTCATTTTTATTATATTTTTCTGTTCTTCAATATAGTTGCCCACAATTATTTTGAGTTTCTCCATTACTTTCAACAGTAAATTCAGCTTCTCCATGTCTCTCCTGATTTTGGAAGGCTGTGAAGAAGTTTAAAACCAAATCATCTAAATAAAAGACAGAGAGAAATATTGACATGAGCTCAGTGCTGAGCACATAAGACATATTTAACATATTAGTTGAATTAAATTGAATTAATTTATTTTAAGTCCTGTCCTCTGGTTTTGCATTTTTTGTAAATTCTTTGACTTTTGAAAAATAATAACTTTTAACAACTTATAGATTTCTATCCAGCCAAATCATTTATATATTCTTATTCCTCCTGGAGAAATTTGTTTTGACACTCATACTTTAGATGGGCCCATTTTGCATAGATGCCTTTTGATCATTTTTTAGGAAACACCATTTAGAAATAAATTTTCTCTTGTTTAATCACAGGACCAAGATTGTTACAGCTCATGATTCATATATAAACACTGGTATAGTCATTTGAATATTTTATACCAGTTGCCCATTATTAATGAGTTATGCAGCACTGAAAATAATTAGGGTGCAAAAGCAAAATACTTTTCCATGCATTATTCGTATCTGGTATTTCTCATTATTATTATAAGCAACTTGACTGGAACAAACAATAATGTTGCTTTCATGCTATTTATTTTTATTTTTTCATCTTCTGTTTCAGCTTCTCTCTTTCCAAGACCAAGAAATAATTTTTAAGCAGAGTAGTATATATTTCTCTGACATATGGATTGATTACCACATATGATAACAATCAAATGTGATATATAATTCTCATCTGCTACAATTTCAAATGCATAAATACTGTTCCATGGGCAATGTATATACACAAAATATAGACCAATTTAGTGTAAACAGTGGTTCACTAAAGTTTATGCTGTAATTACTGAGTGTTTCCATGCCCCTGCTATGCCCCATATCATTACTACAAAAATTCAAACTAAGTAACAACTCAGGAGAAGAATACAGAGGGAGGATCAGAAGTGGGAAGCAGCAGGTTAGGATCTTCCCATTTCTCATGAGGTCACCACTTCTATAGTCTACAGCTCCTCAAGGCAGAACTTAAGGATCTTCTAAGGACGTGCAAAGGCAGTAGGTTGCCTTCTCCTTCAAACTGGTGACATGATGGTCAGAGAAGTAAGGCCATTATTAACTAATGAATAAATAGATTTCTATCATTTAACACACAGTACCAAAAATGATTGCACATTTTTCTACCCAAAGCATTCAATTCTTAGCATATTGATCCTAAAATATCCCTGACACCCATGTCTATTCCATCTGCTCAGAGTTAGATACCTCATTTATGCTGGATGTCCAACATACATGATGACTTTTCTGTTTTCTTGTCCATATCTCCCATTATGTTGTAAACCCTAAGACCAAAATCTGTGTCTCGCTCACTACTGTATTTACTCAAACTTTAAAATCATGGAAGTTCTAAGTTTCTATACTTCTAGAAAGAAGTGAATGCATTTAAAATACCATGTGTTTTCTTACAAAGAAAAAAAATGGAAGAATTTTCCCTACATAAATACCTTTTAACCTGTGAGGCTATATTAAGTTATTCAGATGTTATCAAGGAATAATTATATTCTATTAAGTATAATATTGCAACAATTGTCATCACAGAAAAATACCAGAATGCTTTAAGGGCAGTACAAGTCATTGCCTAACAAGTTTAACCACTTAAGTGAACTTCAATTTAAATTGTTCTCCATATAACCTATTAGAAAGTAAAACATTTTGTGGTAGTCCAGTTATATTTTCAAACATGTAAAAACACTTCTTTATGAATGTTGTGGTATTGTGTAAACACATAAAATACACTTCCTTTATTTAGTTATTGCATATGAAAATGTTAGTATTGTATATTCACTAATATTTTATTGAAAACAATTTCAGGGTGTGGAATATTATTTTCTAGGAATTTAAAAGACATTTTTACCAGGTCTTTGTTTTTCTTCAGCCTCAGATTTCACATAAATTTGGAGTTGAACTCACTGCACTCATAAACAGTTATTAGCTCGGTTAAATAAAATGGCAGTGCAGAAATGGGCCAGTATTTCCCTCATTAACTCTGAGTTCCTCTTTGACATGGAAATGTCGATGTCCTGATGATTATTCTGCTGCCAGACTGACCTCAGACTAAAATATTTTCCTAATGACAAATTTCACTTTAAAAAAAATGCTCTTCCCTTAACCTTGTTGTCCCTAAAGCCTTTAAGCTCCTTTGGAAATTGGTTAGAAATGGTGGAGTCCCAATTGGATTGTCTTAATTTAGTTTGCCATATAGAGCCATCATACTTCATCATGCCCAGGAGAGTGGAAGGTGAAGAAATGGCACAGCAGAATTGCTTACCAAAAGCCCTTCCTTTAAAAACTGGGCCAGGATGCCATGACTCAGCAAGACTGGGAATTCAGACTGGCTGTCTCTTAGCTCAGTCTCCTGTGAGTCTATCCTGCCTGATTCTGCTCCATCCTAAACCATAGTTCTCCTTTTAATATGACCATGATGACCTAATGTCCTGTCTTCTAATGTGTCCCTATTAGTGTTCTCTTACTAACTCACCAGTTCTACTATTTGGAAAACTGTTGTTTCATGTCCACAGAAACAGACACCAGAATTATAAAACCTTGTCCTGCAAGGATCTACAGACTTCTGTCAACTGCTGTTTTCCCAGCATTCCCATGCTATCATGTTTCCAGGTATATACATTTTGCCCCTCTCCTCAGACCTCAGATTTCACCTTGCTGACATCACTCTGCTTGAGAGCTCCATACAATTGTTACTATGGAATTCTGCTAGAATATTGCATTTTGCTCCCATCCACGACATCAGTTTGTTTGATTTACTGATGGCTTCTTTTGTTTGATGAGTTTTGACTTCTTTCCAATGCTTTCATTGCCCTAAAGACAGCCAGCCTATTTAGGTCCCGTTCTCAAGAGATACTGAATCCAGATTGAATGACTATAGAAGTTAATAAGTCTTGTGACTATAAAGGAAGCCTGAAGATGGACTGAGACAAATGAGTGAAGCTTTGAACAGTGTCTGAACTCATGAAAGCATGATGTTGTCGATATCGGCATTTGCTTTTCATGACCTGGGTTTAACAATATCTTAATTGTATGACCTTGGTAAAGACATTTGAACGCCTGGACCTCAATATTCTTCTTTGTAAAATGAGACAGATAACAGTATTTATTACCTGGCTGAGATGAGGGGTAACTATGTTCGTGGACGTCAAGTTCTCTAGAGACGGCTGGCATGTAGAAACACTACCAAAATGTCGCACTTATGATTACTTGGAGGTGCCATGTGTTTCAACCATCAGCTCTGCACTGAGCACCATTTATTTAACCCCTACACAGCTCTCCAGGCCACTGATGCTGGTTGGGCTGACTATATAGTACAAAAACAAATAGAAGACTACCTTGCCTTAAGGGATAAATGCAATATTGAAAGGTACTCAAAAACAAAAAGAAGGACAAGTATGCAAAAATGGAAATAACCCTCACTGCATGAGAATTGTTAGGTCATTGTCAACAACTAACTTTAAGCAAACCCAAATGTGTCAATTGATAATTTAGGGGCAAAGGAGCTGGCTTTTCTTGATTTTGAACATATCTCTTTTTGGAGGATAACTGTTTTGATATCAGAGTCCCTTTACTTAAAGTGCCAAACCATCACTTATCCTATACTTATTTCTCAAGTTCGGGCACTGAGCCTTTGAGGAAATAAGATTGCACACATTTCTATTAGAATTATACACAGTTCCACTTTAATTCTCTCCCTGCCTTTGCTCATGTGAGTGCTTTAGAAAGAAGGTACTCAACTTATTTCTGGAAACACAATCCTTCTCATCTTTCAGGATACACATCCCATGCCTTTAACTTCATGAATTCTTCCCCAATTTCCTCCAAGCCTCCAGTTGATGTAATTGCACCCTTTTTTATACTCCCATAGCACTTGAAATGTTTATACCTATAGATAAATAACAATTTTGACTTTATGAACCACTGACTCATACACTTGCTTTAACTCCCTGTCTTATGTCATTTGAAGACTGTTTTGTATGTTTATGTGTTGTCTGTGGGTGTGCTAGTTTCAATTTTAAGTTTCCAAACTCTTAGAAACATGCCTTGAATATTGTAGAACCTCAATAAATGTTTGTTGAACAAACATGCCTTGAATATTGTAGAACCTCAATAAATGTTTGTTGAACAAACATGCCTTGAATATTGTAGAACCTCAATAAATGTTTGTTGAATTACCGGACTGAAGATCCTTTAGATTCTGTATTCCATTAGGGAAAAGATTATGCTAGTTTTGTCAATTACAGGGCCTCATACAGGGTAGCATTCAAAGGAGGTGCTCAATAGATATTTGCTTGGTGTATAAATGGGTAGGACATCCATATGACCTTTATAGATGTTTCAATTAGAGGAAGCCTCATTTAGATTTAGAGAGAGGGACAAGAGGCAGCTACATGACACATTTTGGAAGGATTTTAAGACCAGGAGAATCAACTGCAAGCATCCATGTGCAGAAGTCACACAACGGCTCTGAAACATAATGAAATGTGTAATAAAAATGTTTCTTTCTTAATTCAGCAAAATTTATTTTTCTCCTCTGCTCATTACACATTTAACTTCTTTTTTTTATATATATACACATTCATATATATATATATATATATATATATATGTAGTTTTTTAAAAAAATTTTTTAACACCTTTATTGGAGTATAATTGCTTTAAAATGGTGTGTTAGTTTCTGTCTTATAACAAAATGAATCAGCTATACATATACATATATCACCATATCTCCTCTCTCTTGTGTCTCCCTCCCACCCTCCCTCTCCCACCCCTCTAGGTGGTCACAAAGCACCAAGCTGATCTCCCTGTGCTACGTGGCTGCTTCCCACTAGGTATCTAGTTTACATGTGGTAGTGTATATATGTCCATGCCCCTCTCTCACTTTGTCCCAGCTTACCCTTCCCCCTCCCCGTGTCCTCAACTCCATTCTATACATCTGCGTCTTTATTCCTGTCCTACCGCTAGGTTCTTCAAAACCTTTTTTTTTTTTTTTTTTTTTTTTTAGATTCCATATATACGTATTAGCATATGGTACTTGTTTTTCTCTTTCTGACTTATTTCATTCTGTATGTTCTGTATGACAGACTTTAGGTCCATCCACCTCACTACAAAGAATTTAATTTCATTTCTTTTTACGGCTGACTAATATTCCACTGTATATACGTGCCACATCTTCTTTATCCATTCATCTGTTGATGGACACTTAGGTTGCTTCCATTTCCTGGCTATTGTAAATACAGCTTCAATGAACATTGTGGTACATGACTCTTTTTGAGTTATGGTTTATCAGCATATATACCCAGTAGTGGGATTGCTGGGTCGTATGGTAGTTCTATTTTTAGTTTTTTAAGGAACCTCTGCACTGTTCTCCATAGTGACTATCAATTTACATTCCCACCAACAGTGCAAGAGGGTTCCCTTTTCTCCACACCCTCTCCAGCATTTATTATTTGTAGATCTTTTGATGATGGCCATTCTTACTGGTGTGAGGTGATACCTCATTGTAGTTTTGATTTGCATTTCTGTAATGATTAGTGATGTTGAGCATCTTTCATGTGTTTGTTGGCAATCTGTATATCTTCTTTGGAGAAATGTCTATTTAGGTCTTCTGCTCATTTTTTAATTGGGTTGTTTCTTTTTTTGATATTCAGTTGCATGAGCTGCTTGTAAATTTTGGAGATTAATCCTTTGTCAGTTGCTTCGTTTGCAAATACTTTCTCCCATTCTGAGGGTTGTCTTTTGTCTTATTTATGGTTTCCTTGCTGTGCATAAGCTTTTAAGATTCATTAGGTTCCATGTCTTTGTTTTTATTTCCATTTCTCTAGGAGGTGGGTCAAAAAGGATCCTGCTATGATTTATGTCATAGAGTGTTCTGTCTATGTTTTCCTCTAAGAATTTTTCCTCTTACATTTAGGTCTTTAATCCATTTTGAGTTTATTTTTGTGTATGGTGTTAGGAAGTGTTCTAATTTCATTCTTTCACATGTAATTGTCCAGTTTTCCCAGCACCACTTATTGAAGAGGCTGTCTTTTCTCCATTGTATATTCTTGCCTCTTTATCAAAAGTAAGGTGACCATATGTGCATGGCTTTATTTCTGGGCTTTCTATCTTGTTCCATTGATCTATATTTCTGTTTTTGTGCCAGTACCATAATGTCTTGATTACTGTAGCTTTGTAGTACAGTCTGAAGTCCAGGAGCCTGATTCCTCCAGCTCCATTTTTCTTTCTCAAGATTGCTTTGGCTATTCGGGGTCTTTTGTGTTTCCATACAAATTGTGAATTTTTTTTTTCTAGTTCTGAGAAAAATGGCATTGGTAGTTTGATAGGGATTGCATTGCATCTGTAGATTGCTTTGGGCAGTATAGTCATTTTCACAATATTGATTTTTCCAATCCAGGAACATGGTATAATCTCTCCATCTGTTTGTATCACTTTTAATTTCTTTCAACAGTGTCTTATAGTTTTCTGCATACAGGTCTTTTATCTCCTTAGGTAGGTTTATTCCTAGGTATTTTATTCTTTTTGTTGCAATGGTAAATGGGAGTGTTTCCTTAATTTCTCTTTCAGATTTTTCATCATTAGTGTATAGGAATGCAAGAGATTTCTGTGCATTAATTTTGTATCCTGCTACTTTACCAAATTCTGTGATTAGCTCTAGTAGTTTTCTGGTAACATCTTTAGGATTCTCTATGTATAGTATCATGTCATCTGCAAACAGTGACAGTTTTACTTCTTCTTTTCCGATTTGAATTCCTTTTATTTCTTTTTGTTCTCTGATTGCTGTGGCTAAAATTTCCAAAACTATGTTGAAAAATACTGGTGAGAGTGGACAAAATTGTCTTGTTCCTGATCTTAGAGGAAATGGTTTCAGTTTTTCCCCACTGAGAACAATGTTGGCTGTGGCTTTGTCATTTATGGCCATTATTATGTTGAGGAACGTTCCCTCTATGCCTACTTTATGGAGGGTTTTTATCATAAATGGGTTTTGAATTTAGTCAAAAGCTTTTTCTGCATTTATTGAGAGGATCATATGGTTTTTCTCCTTCAATTTTTTAATATGGTGTATCACATTGATTGATTTGCGTATATTGAAGAATCCTTGCATTCCTGGGATAAACCCCACTTGATCATGGTGTATAATCCCTTTAATGTGCTGTCAGATTCTGTTTGCTATTATTTTGTTGAGGATTTTTGCATCTATGTTCATCAGTGATATGGGCCTGTAGTTTTCTTTCTTTGTGACATCTTTGTCTGGTTTTGGTATCAGGGTAATGGTGGCCTCATACAATGATTTTGGGAGTGTTTGTCTCTCTGCTATACTTTGGAAGAGTTTGAGGATAGGTGTTAGCTCTTCTCTAAATGTTTGATAGAATTCACCTGGGAAACCATCTGATCCTGGGCTTTTGCTTGTTGGAAGATTTTTAATCACAGTTTCAATTTCAGTGCTTTTGATTGGTCTGTTTATATTTTCTATTTCTTCCTGGTTCAGTCTCGGAAGGTTGTACTATTCTGAGAGTTTGTCCAGTTCTTCCAGGTTGTTCATTTATTGGCATATAGTTGCTTAAGGTAATCCCTCATGATCCTTTGTATTTCTGCAGTGTCAGTTGTTACTTCTCCTTTTTCATTGCTAATTCTGTTGATTTGAGTCTTCTCCCTTTTTTCTTGATGAGTCTGTCTAATGGTTTATCAATTTTGTTTATCTTCTCAAAGAACCAGCTTTTAGTTTTATTGATCTTTGCTCTTGTTTCCTTTGTTTCGTTTTCATTTATTTCTGATCTGATCTTTATGATTTCTTTCCTTCTGCTAACTTTGGGTTTCTTTGTTCTTCTTTCTCTAATTGCTTTAGGTGTAAGGTTAGGTTGTTTATTTGAGATGTTTCTTGTTTCTTGTGGTAGGATTGCATTGCTATAAACTTCCCTCTTAGAACTGCTTTTGCTGCATCCCATAGGTTTTGTTATTTGTTTGGGTCGTCGTGTTTCGGTCGTCGACCCAAGATATGATCTATCCTGGAGAATGCTCCATCAACACTTGAGAAGAAACTGTATTCTGTTGTTTTTGGATGGAATTGTACTATAAATATCAATTAATCCATCTTGTTTCATGTGTCATTTAAAGCTTCTGTTTCCTTATTTTTTTTCATTTTGGATGATCTGTCCATTGGTGAAAGTCAGGTGTTAAAGTCCCCTACTATGATTGTGTTACTGTCAATTTCCCCTTTTATGGCTATTAGCATTTGCCTTAAGTGTTGAGATGCTCCTATGTTGGGTGCATAAATATTTACAATTGCTATGCCTTCTTCCTGGATTGATCCCTTGATCATTATGTAGTGTCCTTTGTCTCTTGTAACAGTCTTTATTTAAAAGTCTATTTTGTCTGATATGAGAATAGCTACTCCAGCTTTCTTTTGATTTCCATTTGCATGGAATATGCTTTTCCAATCCCTCACTTTCAGTCTGTATGCATCCCTAGGTCTAAAGTGGGTCTCTTGTAGACAGTATATATAGGGGTGTTGTTTTTTATCCATTCAGCCAGTCTATGTCTTTTGGTTGGAGCATTTAATCCATTTACATTTAAGGTAATTATCGATATGTATGTTCCTATTACCATTTTCTTAATTGTTTTGGGTTTGTTATTGTAGGTCTTTTCCTTTTCTTGTGTTTCCTGCCTAGAGTAGTTCCTTTAACATTTGTTGTAAAGCTGGTTTGGTGGTGCTGAATTGTCTTAGCTTTTGCTTGTCTATAAAGGTTTTAATTTCTCCGTTAAATCTGAATGAGATCCTTGCTGGGGAGAGTAATCTTGGTTGTAGGTTTTTCCCTTTCATCACTTTAAATATGTCCTTCCATTCCCTTCTGGTTTGCAGAGTTTCTGCTGAAAGATCAGCTGTTAACCTTATGGGGATTCCCTTGTATGTCATTTGTTGTTTTTCCCTTGCTGTGTTTAATACTTGTTTTCCTTGTATTTAATTTTTGATAGTAGTATGTGTCTTGGCATGTGTCTCCTTGGATTTATCCTGTATGGGACTCTCTGTATTTCCTGGACTTCATTGACTCTTTCCTTTCCCATATTACGGACGTTTTCAACTATAATCTCTTCAAATATTTTCTCAATACCTTTCTTTTTCTCTTCTTCTTCTGGGACCCCTATAATTTGAATGTTGGTGTGTTTAATGTTGTCCCAGAGGTCTCTGAGGCTGTCCTCAATTCTTTTCATTCTTTTCTCTTTATTCTGCTCTGTGGTAGTTATTTCCACTATTTTATCTTCCAGGTCACTTATCTGTTTTCTGCCTCAGTTATTCTGCTATTGATTCCTTCTAGAGAATTTTTAATTTCATTTATTGTGTTGTTCATCATTGTTTCTTTGCTCTTTAGTTCTTCTTGGTCCTTATTAAACATTTCTTGTATTTTCTCCATTCTATTTCCAAGATTTTGGTTCATCTTTACTATCATTACTCTGAATTCTTTTTCAGGTAGACTGCCTATTTCCTCCTCATTTGTTTGGTCTGGTGGGTTTCTGCCTTGATCCTTCATCTGCTGCACGTTTCTCTGTCTTCTCATTTGCTTAACTTACTGTGTTTGAGGTCGCCTTTTCGCAGGCTGCAGGTTCATAGTTCATGTTGTTTTTGGTGTCTGCCTCCAGTGGGTAAGGTTGGTTCAGTGGGTTGTGTAGGCTTCCTGGTGGAGGAGACTGGTGGCTGTGTTCTGGTGGATAAGGCTAGATCTTTTCTTTCTGATGGGCAGGATGGAGTGCAGTGGTGTGTTTTGGGGTGTCTGTGAACTTGTTATGATTTCAGGCAGCCTCTCTGCTAATGGGTGGGGTTGTGTTCCTGTCTTGCTAGTTGTTTGGCATAGGGTGTCTAGCACTGTAGCTTGCTGGTCATTAAGTGGAGCTGGGTCTTAGCATTGTGATGGAGATCTCTGGGAGAGCTTTCGCTGTTTAATATTATGTGGAGCCGGGAGGTCTCTGGTGGACCAATGTCCTGAACTTGGCTCTCCCACCTCAGAGGTACAGGCCTGACACCCAGATGGATCACCAAGACCCTGTCAGCCACACAGCTCAGAAGAAAAGGGAGAAAAAAAGAAAGAAAGAATAAAATAAAATAAAGTTATTAAATAAAAAATTTTAAAGTAAAAAAAAGAAAAAATATATGGACAGACCAAACCCTAGGACCAATGGTAAAAGCACAGTTACAGAGACAAAATCACACAAAGAAGCAAACACGTACACACTCACAAAAAGAGAAAAGCAAAAATATGTATATATATATTTTAAAAAGGGAGAGAGCAAACAAATCAATAAACAAATCTACCAGTGATAATAAACTCTAAGTCCTAAACTAAGAAAAACATAAAACCAGAAATAAATTAGATGCAGAAAGCAAACCCCAAGTGTACAGTTGCTCCCAAAGTCCACGGCCTCAATTTTGGGATGATTCATTGTCTATTCAGGTATTCCAGAGATGCAGGGTATATCAAGTTGATTGTGGAAATTTAATCTGCTGCTCCTGAGGCTGCTGGGAGAAATTTCCCTTTCTCTTCTTTGTTCGCACAGCTCCTGGGGTTCAGCTTTGGATCAGGCCCCGCCTCTGCATGTAGGTTGCCTGAGGGCATCTGTTCTTCACTCAGAAAGGACGGGGTTATAGTAGCAGCTGATTAGGGGGCTCTGGCTCACTCAGGCTGGTGGGAGGAAGGGGCACAGAATGCGGGGCGAGCCTGCGGTGGCAGAGGCCAGTGTGACGTTGCAACAACCTGAGGTGTTCCTTGTGTTCTCCCATGGAAGTTGTTCCTGGGTCACAGGACCCTGGCAGTGGCGGGCTGCACAGGCTCCTAGGAGGGGAGTTATGGGTAGTGACCTGTGCTTGCACACAGGCTTTTTGGTGGCTGCAGCAGTAGCCTTAGTGTTTCATGCCCGTCTCTGGTGTGCATGCTGATAGCCGTGTCTCATGCCCATCTCTGTCTCTGCAGCTCCTTTAGGCAGTGCTCTGTATCCCCTCTCCTCACGCACCCTGTAACAATGGTCCCTTGACTCTTAGGCAGTTCCAGAGTTTTTCCTGGATTCTCTCCCAGCTAGCTGTGGCACACTAGCTCCCTTCAGGCTGTGTTCACGCAGCCAACCCCAGTCCTCTCCCTGGGATCTGACCTCTGAAGTCCAAGCCTCAGCTCCAGCCCCCACCCACTCTGGCAGGTGAACAGACAAGCCTCTCAGGCTGGTGAGTGCTGGTCAGCAACGATCCTCTGTGTGGAAATCTCTCCGCTTTGCCCTCTGCACCTCTATTGCTGTGCTCTCCTCCATGGCTCTGAAGCTTCCCCCCGCCACTGTCCCCCCCACCCCGTCTCTGCCAGTGAAGAGGCTTCCTAGTGTGTGGAAACTTTTCCTCCTTCACAGCTCCCTCCCAGAAGTGCAGGTCCCGTTCCTATTCATTTGTCTCTGTTTTTTCTTTTTTCTTTTGTCCTACCAAGGTACATGGGGAGTTTCTTGCTTTTTGGGAAGTCTGAGGTCTTCTGCCAGTGTTCAGTAGGTGTTCTGAAGGAGTTGTTCTACATACAGATGTATTTCTGATGTATTTGTAGGGAGGAAGGTGATCTCCACTTCTTACTCCTCCACCATCTTGAAGGTCTCCTCGACATTTACCTTCTTAATAAACTTTAATTTGTGTGCATATTAACTACTGAAGTTTTAGATGAAAGCGATTATTCAAAAGCATATTAAATTTTACATGCCTTAAAATGCACCATAAAAGTTACCAGTGCAGTGGCTATCTCCAAGTACACATATGAGATGTTTGCAAGTCAGATATAATTACATAAAGCTTTTGATGTATAGTGTTTATGAGGTCCTTCAATAATTAAAAAGTATTATATGGCATGACAAATGTGATATACATGCACAATAAAACTGCAATTTACTATAATGCTTGGGAAATGTGTTCTTTTCATTAACAGAATTAATGGGTAACTAAGAATTAAGCAGACAACACTTTTTCCCTCTAGAAGTCATTGAGTGTTACAGTTATAACTTACTACATCAATAGCCTCCTAACTGGACCACTTATATTCCAATCTTGCCCCTCTGCCTTCTACATGCCTCACAATGGCAAACTTTTATCTTTTTAAGACATGAAGATGACATTGCTTTCCATTACATTAGAGTTAAAACTTAAACTTTTTACCATGCAAAATAATTAGGGGTGAGAACCTTAACTACAGGTCATGCTCAATGGTTTTTAACCTGGGCTGCATATTGGAAACACCCAGGGAGAGGTAAACGATTCTGATGCTTGTGTTCTCCTCCCAGAGATCTTCATTTAATTGGTCTGGGTTGGAACCCAAGCATGGGCATCTTATAATAGCTCCCCAGGTGATACAGATGTGCAGCCAATGTTGAGAACCCCTCTGCTGAGGGTTTGGCCCTCATTTGGGGAGAGAATGAGCAGCCATTGATGGGTTCTAAATAATGAAATGACAGAATTAGAATTGGATTAGGAAATAATAAAAATGTTCAAAATTTACCCTTTATATGTAATTTTTCTTTGCAAACAGAGAGTGGCATTCACCACCTCCTTTATTAATCTTTGAGTCAATTTAACTCCTTTTAATAAAAAATAGCAACTCATCTAGAGTTCCTAAGACTGATGAAGTTGTTTAATAAGCATTTATGAATTATCACTGCATCCTTGTCACTAAGACACCACAGCATATTGCTAAGTAAGATCATTTATTTTTCAGTAGCATGTGTTGTGTTTTCACTATGTGCCAGGCGCTGTCCTAGATGTAAGAGACATGAAAATGAAAAATCACAGTTCTATCAATACTTGTCAGGATGTTCACTCTTCATCAGGCAGACAGAAAAATACAGAGCTAATTCAATGACAGAGTAAGACAGTCCAGAGGAGTAAAGATAAGGAAAAAATAATTTGTTAAAGGTAGGAGGAGGGTCAGTCACAGAAGCTTCAAAGAAGAGGCGTCATTTGCCCCAGACCTTAAAAGATGGATGGGGATTGACCAAGCAGAGAGGAGAGGAAGAATATCCTAACTGGGGACAATGATAGTAGCTGTGGCCTGGAGGAAGCATGAGAGGGTGTGGTCTGTTGAAGACTTATTGGGCAATCGAGTATACTATGTGTGCTGGGAGGGATGGTGCCCCATAAAAACAGAAAAATAATTCACATTTATCTCAGTCTCTTAGGAGCTTTAATTTCTTACAATAATTCATTGATATTTACAGGTTTTACTTGGTAATGTTTCAAATCTAGAAATTAAGTTTAAAATTTGAGAGTTAGCTCTTTGGTACAAAGTAGAATGGCTCAGGGCAACAGCTATGATGCCAGCCTACAGCTCCTATTTCCTTTTAAGCTAGCAGTGAATCCAGGTGGTGGTACATGTAGATAAAAGTCATTCTCATTGTACAAGAGATATCAGCCTGCCCTAATTCATCCTGCATTGGCCTAAAATTTCTATCTAATCTAGGGATTATAAACTACTTCCTGTGAGTCAAATTTGGCCCAGTGCCTGCTTTTGAAAATAAAGTTTTACTGGAACACAGCCATTCTTATTCATTTACATGTTGTCTATGGATGTTTTCACACTATAATGATAGAGTTGAGTATTTGTGACAGAGACCATACAGGCTGCAAACCTAAAATAGTTACTATCTGGACCCTTACAGAAAAAAATTGCCAACAGCTGATCTAACCTATGCATGATAATTTTCTGCTATAAAAGCCCAATTAAAATTAAAATTAGTTAGCTGAGAGGGGTAAGACATTAAGGCACAGTCACTACATAACACGTTAGCACACAGTGGCTAGTAAGAGCACAAGGTCTGGAACCATCCATGCCACTTTTAAATCCCAGTTCCGCCACTTACCAGCTGTGCAAGTGACTTGGGAAGGTTCATTAACTTCCCTAAGTCCTAGACAGGGCCATAGGGCTCAGTTGTGATGACCATTCATTACATAACTCCAGGGGCAACATTCATTCCACAGTCTATGTAACTGAAACCATGAAATTACACTGTATGCAAACTGTGTGCCCCTATGTGTTTTATTCATCTTTTAGATATGGTCAACAATCGCATCTTTCTCATAGAAAAGTTGGGAGGAACAAATTAGTAATATAATAAAACAATTAGCACAGGGCATAGCACAGAGTATGCACTCAATAAATAAAGTTACTGTGCAGATGGCTAGTTGTCTTGACAAATCCCATTCTCTCTTTCTTCCTTTCTGTTAGAGTTTAAGTCAGACACAAAGCCAGCTGTTTAGGGTCCACATTTCGTAGTTTCCTTTGCAGATACGTGTGGCTATATGATCAAATTTGGGGAAGGAAATATGACTAGAAGGGTTAAGTGCAAATTCCATATAATCTCTGATTTAAGATTACTCATTTTCCCTGGAGTGTAGTTTTTTCTTCTTCTCATGAAGTATGTCAGAAGATATAGCAGAAAACCAACATTAGCTATGCAGATGAAGGCAACACCCTAGGGAGATGAAGAAACAAAAAGGTGAACGGACTCTGGGTCCTTGAATAATCTGAGAAGTAGAACTCCTATGATAGACGATACAGAACAAATATACGTGAGAGACAAATATTTATTTAAGCTACAATGGTTTTAACAGTTTTATTGATGTATAAAATTGACAAACAATAATGTGCACATATTTAAACTACACAATTTGATATTTTTTGATTTATGTATATGCCTGTGAAACTGTTACCAAAGTCACAATAATGAATAAACTCAAAACTCCCAGAGTTCCTTGTGCCCCTTGGGAATCCTTCCCTGCTGTCTCTTCCCTTGGCCTCCCACCCATAACTAGGCAGCCACTATATTTTATAGCATTTTTATCAGATTACCTTAGCTTTTATCTAAACAACTGCACATATTATTTGTTATTACCATGAGATATATATCAGTCTCCATGGAACTTTTTGGCATATGTTCCAGTTGATGGATATATGTGTGTGTGTAAAGCATAAAGCACAGAGTAAAGCAGCATTTTCGGGTGAGTGGTATAAGTGGTCAGGGACAACTTTTGTTTGATTGTAAACTCATTGCTAGTAGGGCTTATGTCTCATTCATCTCTGAATCCCCAGCACCTACAACAGTGTCCTACCTTCAAGATTCAATGTATGCAAAACTGATGGATGGATGAGGGTATAGTAGCACAAAAATGTGGGAAAAATTTCAACATTTTAAGTAGTTTCATAATTATTCACTGAGCTTGGCATGATTGTCAATGCATTAGGAGACCAAAATCAACAGCATATTTTTAGACAATTTTGTTTCAAAGCAAGCAAAGAAATAAAAAAATATGTTTAGATACAGAAATTTGGGGGAAAATATCTTTGATCTTCTAAAATATTTGGCAGACGAGAACAAAAAAATATTAAACTAAAATATTCAATGTTATGAAACCTCTCAGGAGAGAAACATTTTTATTTGACATTTAAGAGCTATTTCTGATTATCGTTTTCAACTCCTTGTCTCCAGCTTAAGAGAAAACAATAAAAATGGAATGATGCAGAATGAACAGAATGAGTCATGTGTCAGAGCAGAGGTGAGCATCAAGAAAATGGATGGACAGAAATGGAGAAAACTTCATCAGCCCAATTCACAGAGTGCCTGGTCCCCGTACTTTTTTTCCTTTGATGCTGTTTGCAGACTCAATCCTCATTTATTCATCCACTCAACCAACCAGGGACTAGGTGCCAGGGACTATATAGAAGTTGGGGGGAAAATATAAATATGGAACTGTCAGTGAGGATCTTGGTAGGAGAAGACACTCAAGTGAACATAGTTATGAAATAGAGGGACCACACATGCCAGTTTTCTCAGGACTGTCCCAATTTAACCTGGGATAATGTAATTTTTGCTAGTACCCTTTTACTTTCTAAAGTGTCCCAGATTGGATGATAAATGTAGTGCTATGATAGAAATCTTAATAGTGTCTCAAAGAACAGAGTGGTTAAGTCTGTTTTAGGAGGTCAGGAAAGATCTCATAAATAAGAAACATTTAAAGTGAACATGAAATTAAAGTAGCTAAGAGCCAGGAAACAAAGGACATGGTTGGGTACTTTAGGTAGAGGGAGTATTACAGTCTGAATTTCAGGGTTATAAGCAAGCATAGCATTTTCAGGAAGGAAGAGGGTAGTGGAGAGGAGGATGCTTTAAGAGGATGGAAATGTTTTTGCATTAAAAATTAATGGAGGGACTTCCCTGGTGGTGCAGTGGTTAAGAATCCACCTGCCAGTGCAGGGGACATGGGTTCGAGCCGTGGTACGGGAAGATCCCACATGCCACAGAGCAACTAAGTCTGTGTGCCACAACTACTGAGCATGCACTCTAGAACCTGCGAGCCACAACTACTGAGCCCGCACGCCACAACTACTGAAGCCCGCGCGCCTAGAGCCCATGCTCTGCAGCAAAGAGAAGTCACTGCAATGAGAAGCCTGCACCCCGCAACGAAAAGTAGCCCCCCACTCGCCACAACTAGAGAAAGCCAGCGCACAGCAACAAAGACCCAACCCAGACAAAAATAAATAAATAAATAAATAAAATTTATTAAAAAAAATTTAATGGAGCAGAACAGATTAAGGATGCATAAAAGAATTTCTGATAATCCATCTGGGTTGGTGACAACAGTTTATTAGTGGGTTCCATCCTCCCAACTGGCAATTCCTCAAACAAGATCCATGAGATCAGGTGTATGAGCAAGACAAGGCTGCTGACATTGGTTTAACATTTATAAGAGGATGAAACAAAAGGACAAAGGACAAAATGTTGAATGCATGTAGTGACAAGAGAGCTTTTAATAAAATAAAATATTTCTTCAAAGCTGGGTAAATTAGGAAGTGGAGTCAGACTGGATAGGACTGGGAAATGTAGGGAAAAATAAAATAAGAAACTAAAGACAAGATAGTAGGATCTCAAATTACAGTGTATATAAGAATCATGTAATATGTTTATGAAAATTACATTCTCTGGTGCTTCAGTCCTAGCATTCTGATATAGAAAATCTGGCATGAGTCTCAAGAATCATCTCCAAAGATGGGTGTGGTTGAAGTGAAGTGAAGTGAAGATTGGGTGTTCAGAGAGTCATTGAACTCAATACATAGATGCTCTGCCTTTCTTTGAAAATTCACTTTCATCAATGGCTATCCTTAAAGTAAGTGCTTTATTTAGTCCATTTCTTCCTTCCTATCATTTCTCATTCATTTTCTCATTCAAAACCACAGATTCCATTTAACAGTGTACAAGTGAAAGATCTGTACCCTGAAAACTATGACACTGATAAAAAAAAAATTGAAGAAGACACAAATAAATGGAAAAATATCCCATGCTCATTAATTGGAAGAATTAATATTGTTTAAATGTCCATATTGCCCAAAGTAATCTACAGATTTGATGCAATCCCTAAAAAATTCCAATGGCATTTTTTCACAGAAATAGAAAAAACAATCCTAAAACTTGTATGGAACCACAAAATACCCTGTTAAAGCAATCTTGAGAAAGAAGAAAAAAGCTGGAGGCATCACACTTCCTGATTTCTAACTATTTTGCAAAGCTACAGTATTCAAAACAATATTGTATTGGCATAAAAACCGATAAATGGAACAAAATAGAGAAGGCAGAAATAAACCCACATGGATATGGTCAACTAATTTATGACATAGAAGCCAAGAATATGCAATGGAGAAAGAACAGTCTCTTCAATAAATGGTGTTGGGAAAACTGGACAACCACATGCAAAAGAATGAAACTGGACTGCTATCTTACATCATACACAAAAAATCAACTCAAAATGGATTAAAGACTTGAACATAAAACCTGAAACTATGAAACTTCTAGAAGAAAACATAAGTGGTAAGCTTGGTGCTAATATTTTCAGATTATCAGACTTGGTGCTAATTTTTTTGGATTTGATACCAAGAGCAAAGGGAATACAAGCAAAAATAAACAAGTGGGACTACATCAAACTAAAAAGCAACAAAGGAAACCATCAACAAGATGGAAAGGCAAACTACCACATGGTAATAAATATTTGCAAATTGTATATTTGATAAGGGGTTAATATCCTAAATATATGAAAGACTTATGCAACTCAATAGCAAACAAACAACCAGATGGAAAAAAAAAAAAATGGGCAGAGAATGTGAATAGACATTTTTCCAAAGAAGACATCTAAATGGGCACCAGGTACATGAAAAGGTGCTCAACCTTTGCTCAATCATCAAGGCAATACACATTAAAACCACAATGAGATTGTACCTCACACCTGTCAGAATGGCTATTATCAAAAAGAAATAAGTGTTGGCAAGGATGTGGTAAAAAGGAAACCCTGTGCACTATTGATAGGCATGTAAATTGGTGCATCCACTATGGAAAATAGTATGGAGCTTCCTCAAAAAATTAGAATAGAACTACCGTGTGCCCTGGCAATTCCACTTCTGGGAATATCTCTTAAGGAAATGAAATAATTATGTTGAAGAGATATCTGCATCCCAGAGTTAACTGCAATAACCAAGATATAGAAAAACACATCTAAATGTCCATCAATGGATGAATGGGTAAAATATATGCAAAGGACCCTATGTAGAAACTGGAATATAATAATCATTTGAAAACTATTGGTTCCTTTCATTGGTTGTGTGTTGTGATTTTACTACATATCAATCCTTAGAAAATTCCAGAAGACTATTCTTCAAGTGGACCTAATCAGGTGGAACTCTATGTGCTTAAGAAAGTTTCCAAATAATCAGAAGGCATTTAGATATCCAGTAAGATTGGGGAAGGGTCAGTGTTTTAAGTCTTTGTAGAGAACATTTAAATTCTAAGAGGAGCAAAATGTTTCTCATGTCCTACATGACTGGTATAGAAACATAAAATGTTTACATTAGAAGGGGTTTGGAGGTTATCTAGTTTGAACATACCAATTTTGATTAGGAAACTGAGGTGAAAAAGGTTGTCTTTTACCCTACATCACAGTGCAAAATGGCAGAAATTAACCCAGCACGTAGGCGTTTCAACTGGCAAACCAGAGCTCTTTCGATTGCTCTCTTGATTGTGACTCATATTCATTCATTTATCCATTCATTTATTCATTTATTTTGCAAATTTTATTGAGTAGCTAAGATGTGCCAGAATTTGTTGAAGATATTGGATACTTACATAGCCAATATTCCTATAATAACAGCTACAATTTATTGAGATCTTATAATAAGTGAAATACATTTTAAATGATTTGCATATAGTAACTCATTCATCTCCATATTTGTGCACAGGTGGTATTTTGTATGCTCCCAAGATTTTGGAAAATAATTAGTCAAAAAAATTCACATAGATTAAATATTGAGATATTAATATCCAAATAATGTACTTGTCTGATTTCTTCGTAAGCTGCAGGGAGAGGGGATTGTAATGTGCAAATGGGTAGTGAACTCTACATTCATTTTGCAACTCTTTAACATACAACTGTTCATATTAACACATTGTTACTGTGATATATATAAAGAAATATTACTCTTTCTAAAGCTGCCTTTTGCTTAAAAATCCTGTCATTTAAGTATTTTCTGTACATTGTGCCCACAGGTTAGAACATTAACTTACCCATTTAAAAACTTAATTATTCTTCTTTAATTTTAAATTTTTTTGTGAAATCATTTACAGACATCTTTCTCTTCTCTTGTCCCTTTCAACCTTCACACACATCACAGAATCAACCAAAATGTTTGCCGAATCTGAAATATGAATCCTAATTAATGATGAAAACTTAAAATTTGTTGGCACATCACACTTTAAAAGTATTTGGGGGCTTCCCTGGTGGCGCAGTGGTTGAGAATCTGCCTGCTAATGCAGGGGACACGGGTTCGAGCCCTGGTCTGGGAGGATCCCACATGCCACGGAGCGGCTGGGCCCGTGAGCCACAACTACTGAGCATGCGCGTCTGGAGCCTGTGCCCCGCAGCGGGAGGGGCCGCGATAGTGAAGGGCCCGCGCACCGCGATGAAGAGCGGTCCCCGCACCGCGATGAACAGTGGTCCCCGCTTGCCGCAACTAGAGAGGGCCCTCGCACGAACCGAGGACCCAACACAGCCAAAAATAAATAAATAAATAAATAAAGTAGCTAAAAAAAAAGTATTTGTATTATTTTGTAATTTAATTTCTAAATATATCATGTGAATTTATCATTTAATGTCTTAATTGTAATGTTGTAATAAAACTATAAAAATATGGAAGAATATTGGGGTGATTGTTTATTATCCCCAATTTGCAGATGAAGAAACTGAGGCCAGAGGAATTACATAACTTTCCCAAGATCCTATGTCTAGTATGTAATAAAACTAGGATTTGAACCTAACCAGTACTATTAACTACTACACTGTGCTACCTCTCAGAGGGGAAAAACATGCAACAAAGTAGACAAGCAAATAATAAAATAAATACAAATAGTGACAGTGCTATCATGAAATTAGAGTAAAGCTAAGAGTGAAGAGAAGGGTTGGAATCTATTCAGATGCTGGCCAGGGAACTTCTCCACATTGCGGTAATGTTAAGATGAAAAAGGTTGGAAGAGCATGAGAATAATGGTCCACAAGCAGGGAATAACACATGAGAAGGCCCAGGTGTGTAAGAGCCTGGCATGTTCGTGCAAAGAAAAGGAGGCCAGTGTGACTGGAGTGTGGAGAGCACGAAGGAGAAGAGATATTGTTGGAGAGAAAGATCAGGTCCAGATGGTGCAGAGCCTTGGACCACATTAAGAAATTTCGATTTCATTTTAAGTACAAAGGGAAGTCACTGAAGCATTTTAAACTGAGACCAATGTTTCTGTGCTTTTTATATCTTCTTTTCAGTCTTTTTCGAAAGCTATTGTCCTATACATGTTGGATTGTGAATAAAGATTAGAGTCTTAACATTACCAATAGAGAAGGCAGGTTTTTTTTTTTTTCACTTCTTTATTGTTATAGAGGGGACAGAGGCAATATAGAAACAATAAGCAGTAATATAAAGCTAAACATATCTCAGAACTTTGTCAGTTTTCATGCCAATAAAAATATTACCCTACTGCCCACACAATCCACATATTTGAATAAGTAACAATGACACTATTTAAAATGAAAAGGTCAGCCGCAGGCCCATATTTTTAGAAATTCTCAGCCTAAATGAAATAAAGTATCCAGCTAAAATTTTTCCTCAGCCCATAGGTCTCCTGATCATGTTTTACAAAAATGAATTATTTCTGCCTTTAAGAAAAATATGCTCTTGAAAAATATGTGCTTCTTTTGAGACCCATTTGAATCAGAAAATGTATATCAGTGCAAAAACAAAAATAGATTTGCCTGGGACATATAGAACTGCTGACAGCAGGAGAGGGATGCAATGGAAGGGAAATATTTCCAGAAATTCTTTTTCTGCCTCCTTTAGAAGAATAAACCTGAAATAACTGTATTAGACCAGATCAGAACGTGAATTCAGGATCAAGGAGTATGAAAGTGACAATTTGGACTCAGTTCAAGGTTTACTCCCAAGGAGGCTAATAAGTTATGGGAAGAAAAGTAATGAGACCCTAATGAGAGTGGAAGAATGTGGTCTCTGTTGCTCTTTTGTATCTTACAGAGGAGCACCCCAAGCTCGCTTGCTAAGGCAGCCCTCACAGAATGGATATCCACCATCACAAAGGCAAACGGAATGCTAAGCTTTCTGTGCTATATACCCCCAAGTCACATTAGTACCAAAAACAATCTCTTGAAATGGCTGAAACCTTAGTTTTACAACTCAGAAAGCCTTGTCTCCACAGGCTAAATGTTCAAGTCATGGGTCTTAAAATGTTTGCTCTCCCGTGAATGGGGCAATCTCTCTTTATCTAAGCTTTCACTGCAAAACCTAAGAGTTCCACTTATGTTCATCTAGGGGCTTACCATGGCCAACCAGGCATAGCCCACCACAGTAGCCCATACTAAGTTAAAAGTGATTAATTCCTGGCACCCTACGTTCTATTGCTTACAAAAGTGGTATTTTAAACAAATCAGTAAAAGCAAGAAGTATGAATTAGCACTTGTCTAGTCCCACATCATGAATTACATCCTTAAAAATAACCAGTGATGGTTAACTCAACTCAGTAAAATATAGGGAAAGAAATAGCATTAGGACAGTAATGCTACAGTCTCCAGTACTAGCTAAAAAGAATTCTAGCTGAAAAGTGTTCCCATAATCATTTTATAAATGATGGTTTTCATGTATATATGTGAATTTCAGGAATAAAGCCATGTATTTGAGCACTCTAGGTTTCTGTGGAAACACGATTAAATCTGTGCTAACCAAGTTAAAGCACTGTGTATTTAGCAGTAACCTGATCCCACTGACCTAGCAAAGAATACTTTTGCCTTTGAGAGCACAAGGTGCTAGACATCTTTTTTTTTTCCTTGTTAGATGTTCTTTTTCTCACAAAACATTGTGGGAACAATTGCATCAGCTTTGGAAAATTAACCCAAGATACATAGCTTAAATCCCTCTGTTGAACAACTCAAGATTAAATAAATGCTACAATAACTGACTTCACAGACAGTCATAGGTATAATTATGGTGTTTGACCTCTAACAATTTTAAGACAACAGGTTATCCATTTATAGATTATGTCTATGCAAGAGCATTGGAAATGAGCTAGACAGAAAGAGCCTCTTTCACCACTGCCCCTCTATCTACAAGCTGAAAGGGAGTAAAAGTATTTAATATTAAACTAATGCTTTATAGTTTACACACCAAATTATGTGACAAATTATTTGACACATTTTATAAACACAGAAACTTATGTACAGAATGGTTAACCAACTTGCCCAATACCATACTGCTAGTAAGTTAAAAAACAAAACTCAAACTTGAGTTCTGTCCACAGTCCCAAGTGTAAGTCAACAGTTACATGCATAAAATATGTAGGAATCAATTGTGTTCTACGGACTGGTGCAGCATGCCAGTATTTTAATTTGTACAGTCCCTTGACATTGTTTTTTCAAAGCAATGTTGGTACATGTTATCAAATAAATATTTAATCTCATACTGCCTCGACTGCCCTCACATGATCTATCTATCTATCAACACATATAAAACAAATAATTTCTCCCAAGTAACAAGCATAGGAAAAGGTTTTATCTCATTATTTTTCAGGCTGACACCAGTTGATCAATGTATTGTATTTTTGTAAATATTGGCAAATGCTCTGATGTCTTGTGCCCAGAGCAGCATCATTCTCAATGAAAACTTAGGGGAAAAGGTAGTTTTTCATTACCACTCCCCCAAAATATATTTATGGATATGGATTAGCCTTATTCCATGAATGAATACATCAAATAAGAAATGAATTTAAATTTTTTTTTTATTATGAGATGAAATATAAAGAAATGGCATAGTTGCCATAAGATGGAATTTTTAACTGCATAAATTTAAAAACTTTAGTTAGAAATGTCACTTATTATTACTTGTTCTGACATCTTTCTGAAATAATCCCAGACCACTGTCCCAGGTGAGCAAACAAGAGGCCAGATATCCTCATCACTCCCCCCCAACCACCCACCCTACTCCCCACTTGCCCCCCAGTATTTCTGCTGCAGCTGACTAGACCAATACAGAAGCTTCAACAACAGGTCCCATCTACATAGGCCCTACCTATAACCTGTAAGAGATTCAGCTCCAACAGATAAAGTGCACCGATCAGACTGTCTCAACAGTTTGAACCATTTGATGACAAGGGAAGATCTAGTCAGTGATGAATACTTGTTCTGAAAAGTTTATAGAACTGAATCTAGGGAGGCAATTAAAAGACCCCAATCCTTTGAAAGTTATATAAGAGGAGAATCTCAGAGGGAGATGGTTGGGAGACAGATGAGAAGGAAACTGAAACCCAGGCAGAAGCAGGATGCTGGAGGCCTCAGGCCCCAAGAGGCAAGCAGCCTCTGTCCTCACTCCCTAGGGAGGCCTTACCACACTTCACTTCCAACCTTGGATAACTGTGGGACTCTCTAGATGCCTTATAAAAAATTTCCTTTTACACGAGAAGGCTTGAATGAGTCTCTGTTAGTTACAACTGAAAAAATTACCCTAACTAGGACATGACCTTAGCTTTGAGAATCTGTGTTTGTGGGGGTGGGAGAGGAGTGTTCCCTCTGGTTATCTTTTACTTCCATAAACAAAATCAAAAAACAGGCAAAGAGTTTTAGTTTTTTTAAGTAAAAGTTCATGAAAGAGGAGAGGGAGATATTAGGAAAGAAAGAAGTGTTAGAGGCTCTTTACCGTATATTAAGATATCAGCAATTTATTTGCTACCAAAAAATCATGACCATGATGTCTATATACTCAATCAGGCAGAAACATGATACCTTAAAATATGAACAGGGATGATATAGTCTAATCCCATATGCACATTCAGTTCATATGGGGAATGAAAAGTCAGGATATTGCATGCCGTTTCTTATGGTAGATGATGTCCACTGTTAATATTCCCGCTGAGCTTGAGAATAAGTAGAAAGAAGCACCAAATCTGAAAGAGTACATTATTGGTGACAAGAGAAAAATACCAACAGGAGCAAGAAAACTGGGACTGCAAGGTTTACATTTCAAATCAGAAAACCACAAAGTTATAAAGCTATTTGTGGGAGGATTGATGCAGAAATCGCCTTGAGGCAGGCATTTATATTTACACCAGGAATCATTGCATAAAATGCAGGCCTCTTCCTACATTAGGCGGGTCTAGATTTGTCAGTTCTACACCTGAACTTTACAATTGTCATGATAAATTACTTGGCTCAGTGCTGGCCATACCGAAGTTTTCTTAGTTACATCAGCACAGAAAGAGATGAGGAAATTTCTGAGAACATATTCACTTGTTAAGAAACTGATTCTGTTACATGCACTGACCATCAACTGTAGTTTTAATTGTTGTCTACTGGAACCTTATTTCATACACTTCACAGGGACTCCTAGGTGCTTTTATGGGACATTTGTTGATTCTGTAACCCAGGATCTATTCACCCCAATTTCTTCCTTATTTTTTTTTTTTTTGGAATTGTGTGTCTTTTTGTTTTTTTTAACATCTTTATTGGAATATAATTGCTTTACAATGTTGTGTTAGTTTCTGCTGTATAGCAAAGTGAATCAGATATAGGTATACATATATCCTCATATTCCCTCCCTCTTGCGTCTCCCTCCCACCGTCCCTATCCCATCCCTCTAGGTGGTCACAAACCGCCGAGCTGATCTCCCTGTGCTATGCAGCTGCTTCCCACTAGCTATCTATTTTACATTGGGTAGTGTGTATATGTCAAGCTTCGTCCCAGCTTACCCTTCCCCCTCCCAGTGTCCTCAAGTCCATTCTCTACATCTGCATCTTTATTTCTGTCCTGCCCCTAGGTTGTTCAGAACCATTTTTTTTTTTAGATTCCATATATATGTCTTAGCATACGGTATTTGTTTTTCTCTTTCTGACTTACTTCACTCTGTATGACAGACTCTAGGACCATCCACCTCACTACAAATTACTCAATTTCGTTTCTTTTTATGGCTGAGTAATATTCCATTGTATATATGTGCCACATCTTCTTCATACATTGATCTGTTGATGGATATTTAGGTTGCTTCCATGTCTTGGCTATTGTAAATAGTGCTGCAATGAACATTGTGGTACATGACTCTTTCTGAATTATGGTTTTCTCAGGGTATATGCCAAGTACTGGGATTGCTGGGTCGTATGGTAGTTCTATGTTTAGGTTTTAAGGAACTTCCATACTGTTCTCCATAGTGGCTGTTTCAATTTACATTCCCACCAACAGTGCAAGAGGGCTACCTTTTCTCCACACACTCTCCAGCATTTACTGTTTGTAGATTTTTTGATGATGGCCGTTCTGACCAGTATGAGTTGATACCTCATTGTAGTTTTGATTTGCATTTCTCTAATGATTAGTGATGTTGAGCATCCTTTCAGGTGTTTGTTGGCAATCTGTATATCTTCTTTGAAGAATGTCTATTTAGGTCTTCTGCCCATCTATGTATTGGGTTGTTTGTTCTTTTGATATTTAGCTACATGAGCTGCTTGTATATTTTGGAGATTAATCCTTTGTCAGTTGCTTCATTTGCAAATATCTTCTGCCATTCTGAAGGTTGTCTTTTTGTCTTGTTTATAGTTTCCTTTTCTGTGCAAAACCTTTTAAGTTTCATTAGGTCCCATTTCTTTTTTTTTTTTTAACATCTTTATTGGAGTATAATTGCTTTACAATGGTGTGTTAGTTTCTGTTTTATAACAAAGTGAATCAGTTATACATATACATATGTCCCCATATCTCGTCCCTCTTGCAACTCCCTCCCTCTCGCCCTCCCTATCCCACACCTCTAGGTGGTCACAAAGCACCAAGCTGATCTCCCTGTGCTATGCGGCTGCTTCCCCTTAGCTATCTATTTTACGTTTGGTAGTGTATATATGTCCATGCCACTCTCTCACTTTGTCCCAGCTTACCCTTCCCCCTCCCCGTGTCCTCAAGTCCATTCTCTAGTAGGTCTGCATCTTTATTCCCGTCTTGCCCCTAGGTTCTTCTGACCTTTTTTTTTTTTTTAGATTCCATATATATGTGTTAGCATACGGTATTTGTTTTTCTCTTTCTGACTTACTTCACTCTGTATGACAGATTCTAGGTCCATCCACCTCACTACAAATTACTCAATTTCGTTTCTGTTTATGGCTGAGTAATAGTCCATTGTATATATGTGCCAAATCTTCTTTATCCATTCATCTGTTGATGGACACTTAGGTTGCTTCCATGTCCTGGCTATTGTAAATAAAGCTGCAATGAACATTTGGGTACATGACTCTTTTTGAATTATGGTTTTCTCAGGGTATATGCCCAGTAGTGGGATTGCTGGGTTTTATGGTAGTTCTATTTTTAGTTTTTCAAGGAACCTCCGTACTGTTCTCCATAGTGGCTGTATCAATTTACATTCCCACCAACAGTGCAAGAGCGTTCCCTTTTCTCCACATCCTCTCCAGCATTTATTGTTTGTAGATTTTTTGATGATGGCCATTCTGACCGGTGTGAGGTGATACCTCATTGCAGTCTTGATTTGCATTTCTCTAATGATTAATGATATTGAGCATTCTTTCATGTGTTTGTTGGCAATCTGTATATCTTCTTTGGAGAAATGTTTATTTAGGTCTTCTGCCCATTTTAGGATTGGGTTGTTTTTTTTTTGATATTGAGCTGCATGAGCTGCTTGTAAATCTTGGAGATTAATCGTTTGTCAGTTGCTTCATTTGCAAATATTTTCTCCCATTCTGAGGGTTGTCTTTTTGTCTTGTTTATGGTTTCCTTTGCTGTGCAAAAGCTTTTAAGTTTCATTAGGTCCCATTTCTTTATTTTTGTTTTTATTTCCATTTCTCTAGGAGGTGGCTCAAAAGGATCTTGCTGTGATTTATGTCACAGAGTGTTCTGCCTATGTTTTCCTCTAAGAGTTTTATAGTGTCTGGCCTAATATTTAGATCTTTAATCCATTTTGAGTTTATTTTTGTGTATGGTGTTAGGGAGTGTTCTAATTTAATTCTCTTACATGTAGCTGTCCAGTTTTCCCAGCACTACTTATTGAAGAGGCTCTCTTTTCTCCATTGTATATTTTTGATTCCTTTATTAAAGATAAGGTCACCATATGTATGTGGTTTTATCTCTGGGCTTTCCATCTTTTCCATTGAAATATATTTCTGTTTTTGTGACAGTACCATACTGCCTTGATTACTGTAGCTTTGTAGTATAGTTTGAAGTCAGGGAGCCTGATTCCTCCAGCTCTGTTTTTCTTTCTCAAGATTACTTTGGCTATTTGGGGTCTTTTGTGTTTCTATACAAATTGTGAAATTTTTTGTTCTAATTCTGTGAAAAATGTCATTGGTAGTTTGATAAGGGTTGCACTGAATCTGTAGATTGCTTTGGGTAGTAGAGTCATTTTCACAATGTTGAGTCTTCCAATCCAAGAACATGGTATATCTCTCCATCTGTTTGTATCATCTTTAATTTCTTTCATCAGTGTCTTATAGTTTTCTGCATACAGGTCTTTTGTCTCCTTAGGTAGGCTTATTCTTAGGTATTTTATTCTTTTTATTTCAATGTTAAATGGGAAAGTTTCCTTAATTTCTCTTTCAGGTTTTTCATTATTAGTGTATAGGAATGCAAGAGATTTCTGTGCATTAATTTTGTAGCCTGCTACTTTACCAGATTTATTGATTAGCTCTAGTAGTTTCTGGTAGCATCTTTAGGATTCTCTATGTATAGTATCATGTCATCTGCAAACAGTGACAGTTTTGCTTCTTCTTTTCTGATTTGGATTCCTTTTATTTCTTTTTCTTCTCTGACTGCAGTGGCTAAAACTTCCAAAACTATGTTGAAGAATAGCAGTGAGAGTGGGCAACCTTGTCTTGTTCCTGATCTTAGTGGAAATGGTTTCAGTTTTTCACCATTGAGAATGAAGTTGGCTGTGGGGTGTCATATATGGCCATTATTATGTTGAGGTAAGTTCCCTCTATGCCTGCTCTTGAGGTTTTTATCATAAATGGGTGTTGAATTTTGTCAAGAGCTTTTTCTGCAACCTTTGAGATTATCATACGGTTTTTATCCTTCATTTTGTTAATATGATGTAACACATTGATTGATTTGCGTATATTGAGGAATCCTTGCATTCCTGGGATAAACCCCACTGATCACGGTGTATGATCCTTTTTATGTGCTGTTGGATTCTGTTTGCTAGTATTTTGTTGAGGATTTTTGCATCTATGTTCATCAGTGATATCGGCCTGTAGTTTTCTTTCTTTGTGACATCTTTGTCTGGTTTTGGTATCAGGGTGATGGTGGCCTCGTAGAATGAGTTTGGGAGTGTTCCTCCCTCTGCTATATTTTGGAAGAGTTTGAGAAGGATAGGTGTTAGCTCTTCTCTAAGTGTTTGCTAGAATTCGCCTTGGAAGCCATGTGGAGGAATATATGGTCAATAATACTATAATCACTTTGTATGGGGATAGGTGGTTACTAGACTTATCACTCTGATCGTTTCATTATGTATGCAAGTTTATAATACCTGAATATAACATAATATTGTATGTCGCCTAATTTCAATAAAAAAAGAAAACTTAGCTGTATTAAACCTTTTAAGAAGAACAATGTCTGGCCATGTGGTTTGGTAATGAACACAGATATTCAGAGAAAAACTAACTTCTAATATGAATTTGGTAAGAACATGGTAGATATTTAGAAGGCTTACTTCTTCTAACTCTATAAATTAATGTCAACTGGTCTAATTTTAAAAATCTGAACCACTTTCTAATTGGGTTCTGTTAATGATCCCTCACATGTATTGATGACTTAAAAAAAAAAAAAAAAACTCAAGCTGTACAAACGTCTGAGTGAAACTAACCTCTACAACAGTCTTGAATGAAATATTTTGCTAGCTTTTTAAACTTCGTGGACTTAATAGATATGGTCTTATCTCATTAGAAATAGAATAAACCTTATCTTACCATTAAAAAGGGAAATCTTTACTCTTCCTATACCCTTAATATATCTATTTTTTAGAATACTGGGTAATCTAGCTAAACCTATGGTATTTTTTAATTTGAAAAAACAGAAACCATAAATCTGGGTTTCTAGGCTTAATATTTAACACAGGAAGTGTTATTTTCAACAAAATATTATGGTTTTCTTTATAGCCTTGTGGAGAAAATTTTGGAAACTAAAATTTTATAATCCATGTTTTTTTCTTGATTCTTTCCCCTGACTTTTCCAAAGACAGTAATGAGTTAAGTTGCATGGGTGAAACCCTCACAGGATTCTGTTTGTTGGAAGATTTTTAATCACAGTTTCAATTTCAGTGCTTGTGATTGGTCTGTTTATATTTTTTATTTCTTCCTGGTTTAGGCTTGGAAGTTTGTGCTTTTCCAAGAATTTGTCCATTTCTTCCAGGTTGTCCATTTTATTGGCATATAGTTGCTTGTAGTAATCTCTCATGATCCTTTGTATTTCTGAAGTATCAGTTGTTACCTCTCCTATTTCATTGCTATTTCTGTTGATTTGAGTCTTCTCCATTTTCTTCTTGATGAGTCTGGCTAATGGTTTATCAATTTTGTTTTTCTTCTCAAAGAACCAGCTTTTAGTTTTATTGATCTTTGCTATTGTTTTCTTCATTTCTTTTTCATTTATTTCTGATCTGATCTTTATGATTTCTTCCTTCTGCTAACTTTGGGGTTTTTTTTGTTCTTCTTTCTCTAATTGCTTTAGGTGTAAGGTTAGGCTGTTTATTTGAGATTTTTCTTGTTTCGGGATGTAGGATTATATTGCTATAAACTTCCCTCTTAGAACTGCTTCATCCCATAGGTTTTGGGTCATCGTGTTTTCATTGTCATTTGTTTCTAGGTATTTTTTGATTTCCTCTTTGATTTCTTCAGTGATCTCTGGTTATTTAGTAGTGTATTGTTTAGCCTCCATGTGTTTGTATTTTTTACAGTTTTTTTTCCTGTAATTGATATCTAGTCTCATAGCATTGTGGTTGGAAAAGATACTTGATATGATTTCAATTTTGTTAAATTTACCAAGGCTTGATTTGTGACCCAAGATGTGATCTATCCTGGAGAATGTTCCATGAGCACTTGAGAAGAAAATGTATTCTGTTATTTTTGGATGGAATGTCCTACAAATACCTATTAAATCCATCTTGTTTAATGTGTCACTTAAAGCTTGTGTTTCCTTATTTATTTTCATTTTGGATGATCTGTCCATTGGTGAAAGTGGGGTGTTAAAGTCTCCTACTATGATTGTGTTACTGTCGATTTCCCCTTTTATGGCTGTTAGCATTTGTCTTATGTATTGAGGTGCTCCTATGTTGGGTGAATAAATATTTACAATTGCTATATCTTCTTCTTGGATTGATCTCTTCATCATTATGTAGTGTCCTTCTTTGTCTCTTGTAATGGTCTTTATTTTAAAGTCTATTTTGGCTGATCGGAGAATTGCTACTCCAGTTTTCTTTTGATTTCCATTTGCATGGAATATCTTTTTCCATCCCCTTACTTTCAGTCTGTATGTGTGCCTAGGTCTGAAGTGGATCTCTTGTAGATAGCATATATACAGATCTTGTTTTTGTATCCATTCAGCCAACCTGTGTCTTCTGGTCGGAGCATGTAATCCAATTACATTTAACGTAATTATCGATATGTATTTTCCTATTACCATTTTCTTAATTGTTTTGGTTTGTTTTTGTAGGTCTGTTCCTTCCTTGTGGATCCTGCCTGGAGAAGTTCCTTTAGCATTTGTTATAAAGCTGGTTTCTTTGTGCTGAATTCTCGTAGCTTTTGCTTGTCTGTAAAGGTTTTAGTTTCTCCATCAAATCTGAATGAGATCCTTGCTGAGTAGAGTAATCTTGGTTGTAGGTTTTTCCCTTTCATCACTTTAAATATGTCCTGCCACTCCCTTCTGGCTTGCAGAGTTTCTGCTGAAAGATCAGCTGTTAACCTTATGGGGATTCCCTTGTATGTCATTTGTTGCTTTTCCTTTGCTGGTTTTAATATTTTTTCTTTGTATTTAATTTTTGATAGTTTGATTAATATGTATCTTGGCATGTTTCCTCCTTGGATTTATCCTGTATGGAACTCTCTGTGCTTCCTGGACTTGATTGACTATTTCCTTTGCCATATTAGGGAAGTTTTCAACTATAATCTCTTCAAATATTTTCTCAATCCCTTTCTTTTTCTCTTCTTCTTCTGGAACCCTTATAATTCGAATGTTGGTGTGTTTAATGTTGTCCCAGAGGTCTCTGAGACTGTCCTCAATTCTTTTCATTCTTTTTTCTTTATTCTGCTCTGTGGTAGCTATTTCCACTATTTTATCTTCCAGGTCACTTATCCGTTTTCTGCATCAGTTATTATGTTATTGATTCCTTCTAGAGAATTTTAAATTTCATTTATTGTGTTGTTCATCATTGTTTATTTGCTCTTTAGTTCTCTAGTTCCTTGTTAAACGTTTCTTGTATCTCCTCCATTCTATTTCCAAGATTTTGGATCATCTTTACTATCATTCTTCTGAATTCTTTTTCAGGTAGACTGCCTATTTCCTCCTCATTTCTTTGGTCTGGTGGGTTTTTAACTTACTCCTTCATCTGCTGCATATCTGTCTGTCTTCTCATTTTGTTTAACTTTGTTTGGGGTCCTCTTTCCCCAAGCTGCACATTCATAGTCCCCACTCTTTTTGGTGTCTGCCCCCAGTGAGTGAGGTTGGCTCAGTGGCTTTTGTAGACTTCCTGGTGGAGGGGACTGCTGCCTGTGTTCTGGTGGGTGGGGCTAGATCTTGTCTCTCTGGTGGGCAGGACCGTGTCTGGTGGTGTGTTTTGGGGTGTCTGTGAACTTATTATGATGTTAGACAGCCTCTCTGCTGATGGGTGGGGCTGTGTTCCTGTCTTACTAGTTGTTTGGCATGGGGTGTTCAGCAATGGAGCTTGGTCGTCGTTGAGTGCAGCTGGGTCTTAACGTTGAGACAGAGATCTCTGGGAGAGCTCTCACTGTTTGATATTACGTGGAGCCCGGAGGTCTCTGGTGGTCCAATGTCCTGAACTCGGCTCTCCCACCTCAGAGGCTCAGGCCTGACACCTGGCCAGAGCACCAAGACCCTGTCAACCACACAGCTCAGAAGAAAATGTAGAATAAAATAAAATAAAATAAAATAAATAGTTATTAAAATTTAAAAAGTATTAAAATTAAAATTTTTTTTAAAAAAAGAGCAACCAAACCAATAAAAAAATCCACCAATGATAACAAGCACTAAGAACTATACTAAGATAAACATAAAAATCAGAAACTAGTAAGTTGCATACAGTAAACCCCAAGTCTACAGTTGCTCCCAAAGTCCACTGCCTAAATTTTGGGATGATTTGTTGTCTATTCAGGTATTCCACAGTTGCAGGGTACATCGAGTTGATTGTGGAGATTTAATCTGCTGCTCCTGTGGCTGCACAGAGAAATTTCCCTTTCTCTTCTTTGTTTGCACAGCTCCTGGGGTTCAGCCTTGGATTTCGCCCCACCTCAGCATGTACATCTCCCTCTGGTGTCTTTTGGGAAGTCTGAGGTCTTCTCCCAGCATTCAATAGGTGTTCTGTAGGAGTTGTTCCACATGTAGATGTATTTTTGATGTATTTGTGGGGAGAAAGGTGATCTCCACATCTTACTCCTCTGCCATCTTGAAGGTCACTCCAGAATTGTTTTTCTTTAATGCAGCCACCTACCCCTTGTTGCCCCTGTGGCATCTGTCACTGCAGGGAGTGGCTGCCAGTCGAGGCCCTCTTATCTTTAAAGGAATTTTAAGCAATAGAATAAAATCACAGGAAAGCATTTGCCAAGATATTTTGATAGTACACTTTTGATAATCCAAGTAGATATTTTATGGACTTAAATACTTTATAACATTTATGATGGATATTGAACTTATTAAAAGTATGATGCTTAATAGTCACATTACCCCTAGAAGAAGCATTTGTTTTTATAATTTGATATAGAATAAACTTCTCTGAAGTAAATAGCAGTTGCCAAGCTTCATGCCTAGAAACGTAATAGTAAATTCTGGAAGACCACAGAATTACCTCAGGGTAAAATATTTGCACTGCTTATGGAAAATAGAGACATGGAAGTATATTAGAAAGCATTAGGAGGTGCATAGATTTGAAGCCAATATACTTTTTTTTCCCCACTAAGAAACTACAGTTTTAAAAATGAAGCCTGCAGTTTGGAGACTCTAACTGAGTTAGGCACAAATAATTTATATTCATCTAAGTTGAATGCCTGATTCTCTGGCATGTTAAGTGTTACAATTATTGGGACCACACAATGCTTCATTTTCATTTTTTGAGGTGATATTTTTTATGGTTGAATATATCTGTGGATATTTCTGCATGGTTGCTTACCATGGGCTTGCTCATTTCCCATTTAAACTTGCTAAACTAAATTAGCTTGATGTTTTGCTATATTGAAATTTATATTAATCCTGAAAGGTCATATTGAATTATGTTTGCATGTTTTATGATTGTTTTATCTTTAGTAGACTGTACGGAGGAGAATTCAGGTCATAAGGAAATTCTATTTTGTGTAATTAAATACATTTTGTCCCCTTTGTCCCTCTCATATTCAACTATTATTGTATTTATCTGACCACTAGAACATTTCTTTTGAGAGGAGGAAATCTTAGCATATTGAATTCGTTTTGAAGAAAACAGCATGCCCACAAATGCACAGCAAAAGACAAGGATTCTACTTTTCAAGTTTTGTGGAAACTGAATGTTGCTTTCTACTGTTTCTCATTTAGAGCTACTTTTCTCCTTTTGCCAAATGTGAAATTGTATGGAAAATGGGCAGAAGGGAAAAATCATGAAAACTTGCAATTATTTTTTCCCTGAGTATTTTCTTACTTATATATTCAGAGGAATTCTTTTTTCCCTTCAACAGCATACAATTATCAAAAAGGGGGTGGGGAAAGAATTTTGTTAGAATACCATAATCTTTTAGGTTTTGGACACAGACCAGAGTGGAAGCATAATTTTTAAGACACTGAGGGCAAACCCAAGAACTACTTCATTTTTACCTTCTTTATTTTTAACTTCAGGTGAAGAGGATTGATAAATTCACACTCCACAGTTTATGGCATTGACATTATTGTCTTTAGAAGGCCCTTTTTTTGTTTTTTTTTTAAAACCTCCTATTGCCCAATGTCCTCAATTCTCCACAGGAGGTAACAGGGGAAGAAAAATCAAAATTTGACCCCAGAAGCTTCTAAGGATTCTTAATATGTAAAGAGGAAATAAAAGGAAAGAGAGGGAGGAAAGTTACTCAGAAAAGAAAAACAATCATCAGATTAATCAGGTCTTCATTTATGAAAAATAGCTTTGATATATTGTAATGTAACTACCACTTAAAATTTATCTACCACGTGCAGTCTACTATCATTTCACATTGTTCAAGTAAAAAGTCTAGTAGTTATCCTTGACTTATCTCTTTCTTTCAGGTCTCACATATAATATCTCCCCAAACATGTCCCTGTATCTCTTCTGTAGGAGCAGTCTCCTTTCTCTTCTCTTTGCTTCCACTCTGGCAAATATATTTCTGCCACATTAGCCTTTCCTTTCCACTTCAAGGTCACAATGACTCTTTTCTCTGCCTGGAAAACCCTTCTTCTGAATTTCACTTACTTTACTCCTTTACATCATTCAATTTTCAGATCAAATTTCTCCTCCTTAAAGATCATTTCTATTACTATCCTATGGAAAATAACCCCACTCTACCCCAAGTCATTCTCCATTTTATTGCTTGGTTTATTTTCTTTTTATTACTAATTGCTATTGAAAAGTGTCTTATTTATTTGTTTGTGTATTATTTGCTTATGTTTGTATCTTCCCACTTCCCTCAATTCCAGATAAAAGGTAAACTCCATGAAAGACAAGCACATTGTGCTTTTCAGTGCTATCTATCTCCCAAACACCCAGAACAGTAGTCACATCATAGGCAACTGGTGACTATTTATTAAATGAGTGAAAGCACCAGGCTCATTATTAGGTGATATACATCAATCCTAACAACAGGTATACCATATTATTATTATTTCTGTTTTGTAGGTAAGGAAACTGGAACTTAGAGAGATTAGATAATTTGTCCAAGATTGCATGAATAATAAATGGTATATCCAGAATGAAAATGCTCATTTGTTGTAACGCCAAAACCCTTGGCCATTTTGTTGAGTCTATAATTTATAAAGCTGATTTCCTTTAATTTATACAACAGTCCTATGAGGTAGGTATTATCATCTCTGTTTTTATAGGTGATGAAGCTTAGGCTCAAGATAATCAATCACTTTGCCCTAAATCACAGAGGTGAAATATGGTGGAGTCAGAATTTGAGTACTATTTTCTCTGACCTTACCTCATGGTCTTTTTATCTATCATGCCACCTCACATCTCAAGTCATAGTATTAAAGTTGAGGTATTAGAATACAAAGTTTCAAGAACAAAAGTTACTAAAGCTAAGCACATCATTTGTTTTACATTGGGCATTAAATTCTTGCCTTCATTGTACAGTGTAAATGTTGATGACTGACCCTTCCAAGAGCATGAGTCTTTAACCTTATCACCATCTCTTTACAAGGAAAGTGGAGCTATAGTAGACCCTTTAGGTCAGTATTTGTGGGGTTACAAGTCCACCCAGATTTAGGCTTTACAATAAAATCAGTTTTGATTACAGTTTTGTGGCACAAACTATTGCCACTGACCACAAAATCCATCTCATTATATGTGGCCATAAGACTAAATTCCAGAAAATGGAATGTGAGAGGAAGTAATAAGCACCTTTTCCAAAACTGGCCCAGGAAAATCTTTTACAAAGGCTTCTCAGATCTCTTTTTCCTCTGACTGGTTGAAATGGAAATCACCCAAAGACCACCTTGGAAGCTTCCATACATCTGTGTTCCTAAAAAGCTGGGTGGAGTAGTGCACCCCACCAACTTGTTCACTGGAATAATACTGTTATTTAAGGAAGAAATAGACTACTCAAATCTGTTCTGCTATAATTCTTACAGTGAATTAGTTCATATAAGATTGCTAAACAGAAAAATGACTTAGTCATGCATAGGTGATGTGACTTTGTATGTGATTTTCCCTGGCGTGCTAATGGTTTATGCCATGAAATAACAGCTGCAGAGCACCACCTCAACTAACATGGCTGAACAGAGTGAGTCACATAGCAATATGAACTGGAATTTCCCTTTCACTCATGTTTGTCCTGAGTTTGGTCACTTGCTCTGCATCACAAACGTTGGATAGTCTCCTCTGTTCTTTTTCTCCATAATTCTGAAGTTCATTTTTTCCTTGTTCTCTCATCTTTATTCTCCTACTTTTTAAAAGATAGCTTCCAAATATTTTCTTACTTATTAGAAATTTAAGGGCTTCCTTGGTGGTGCAGTGGTTAAGAATCTGCCTGCCAATGCAGGGGACACAGGTTCAAGCCCTGGTCTGGGAAGATCCCACATGCCACAGAGCAACAAAGGCCGTGCGCCACAACTACTGAGCCTGCGCTCTAGAGCCCGCGAGCCACAGCTACTGAGCCCACGTGCTGCTACAACTACTGAAGCCCACGTGCCTAGAGACTGTGCTCCGCAACAAGAGAAGCCACCATGTTGAGAAGCCCACGCACCACAATGAAGAGTAACCCTCACTCGCTGCAACTAGAGAAAACCCACGTGCAGCAACGAAGGCCCAATGCAGCCAAAAATAAATAACTAAAATAAATAAATTTAAAAAAAAATAAACTTAACATGTATTTTAAAAGACATTTCATTTTTTAGAACAATTTTAGATTCACAGCAAAAGTGAGTGGAAAGTACAGAGTTCCTATATATCCCCTATCCTCACACGAGCACAGACTCCTCCTATATAAACATCTTTATCTGATTGGTACATTTGTTAACACTGATGAACCTACAATGACACATCAAAAGTCCATAGTTCACACAAGGGTTCACTCCTGGGTTCATTCTGTGGTCTTTGTATGATGATAAGTATTCACAAGTGTTACAGTATACAGAAAAGTCTCACTGCCCTAGAAATCTTTGTGTTCCACCTATTCATTTCTCACTCCTCCACAAACTGTGGCAGCCACTGATATTTCTACTGTCTCCATAGTTTTGCCTTTTCAGGATGTCATATGGTTAGAAATATGTGTTTTTAAAAATACTAGTATTTTTTCTTGTTTTTTTAGTGTACTGGTTATAAAGCTCCATAGGTTTGAAGGGTCTTCCCCAACTCTATTTTTCCCAGAAGTTCTGTTACTTTTAGTGTACAATTTTGTAGAATGGGTGATTTTTAAAGAAACCTTGAGTTTGAGCCCAAATAAATTTGGGGGGTCTCAATGTTACAAGAGTTAGCCTAATCTACTTTATACAGATGTTAACTAAAGTCACTGTTACCCAAAGGATAGGACATTGTGAAGAAGTACTATTAGAAGAAGTGCAGCATAGTAGTTGTGTGAACTTGAGCAAATCTCTAAAACTTAATCACCTTATTTGTCAAATAGGTGTAATAGGTTTCTGTGAGTATTTAACAAAGCAAGTTGCTTAATAGACTTAGTTCAGTACTGGCTTACAGTAGGCATTCACACATATCAGTTGCAATTTGTACCATTGGCTTTGATATCAGACATACCACAATTCTGCCACTTACTATCTGTACAGCCTTAGGAATGTTATTTAAACTCTTAGAGTATCAGTTTCTTCCTTTGTAAAATGAAATTAATAACTTAACTCATTGTGCCTGGGAATACTAAGTAAGATAATATATGTAAAACTAATAACATGTTCTGGATCACACTTAAGTAGAAAAAATGATATTTAAACACTTTCCCAGGAATAGCAGCCACATTTTATAAAAGAGGTTTTTGGTGCTTTTCAAGTTATGTCTTGTAGGTAACTACTCTCCTTGTGTACATATCAGAACGGTTCCAGAGGTTACCAGTGAGAAAACAATATGTCTGTAATCAGTAGCAAACATGCTAAGCTTAAGAAAAATAAAATTTCCAACTGTAGTATTTTCCTCTGATTTACCCAGGGACATGTTCACAGCAAGAAACTCTACGATGGTAAACAGTTTATTAAATTTTTTTTCTGGATTTCACTGTATTCAGTTTAAATAAGTGAGATAAGACAAATGACATGCATTAAAATAAATTCTAGAATTTAAGAAGTAAAAAGGAATTTTAAAACTGGAAGAAATAATATGTGAATATTTATCAGTTATAAGACTGCAGAAAGACTTTTTGAACATAATATTAGAGAAGGGAACCCTGAAAAAAATTTTAACAGATATAACTTCCTAAAATTTTAAAACTTTCCCACAAATGTTTAATTCCTCCACTCACCCCTGCCCCGCCCCGCCCCAAAGACAAACAACTAAGAAAAATGTGAGATATCAAAGCAGAGCTATCAAAGGAGTAATCAGATTGATGGTCTTATTCTATTGCCATCTTTCTATAAGGAAAAGAGAAACATTCAAATAGAAAAATAGTATGATGAATGATATGTGTTTGTGCCCCTAAAAATTCATATGTTGAGATCTTAAGACCCAATGTGATGGTATTAGGAGGTAAGGTCTTTGGGAGGTGATTAGGTAGCACTCATAGATGGGATTAGTGTCTTTATAAAAAAGACCCCAGAGTGCTCTCTCACCTCCTGCCATGTGCAGACACAGCGAGAAGATGGCTGTATATGAACCAGGCCCCATCAGACATCAAATCTGCCTGTGCCTTGATCTTGGACTTCCCAGTCTCTAGAACTGTAAGAAATAAATCTCTGTTGTTTGTAAGCCACCCAGTCTATGGTATTCCTATTAAAGAAGCCCTAACAGATTAAGACAGATGGGAACATGTAAAATTTAGACAATTCATTGCATAAATATTTATTAAGCAACTAGTATATGCTAGACAGGGTTCTGAGTGGTGGGAATTAATACCAGAATGAATAAGATAATCTCACTCTCTCCCCTCAGAAAGCTCTTTACCTAATGAGAAGACAAGCAGTAAAAAAGTAAACAGGAGGCAATTCCATAAATAAACAACATAATTTCAGGTGGTAAACAAATGTCATAAAAAAGTAAGGGACGTAGTTATAAAACAATGCGGGAAGAGGCTATTTTGGATGTGGGCACATGGAAAGCTTCTCTGAGGAGGTGGCATATAAACAGAACAGAATGGAGGGAAAGAGTGAGACTTGCAAGGATTTGGATACAAGGATACATTGCAGGTAGAGAAAACCAACTGCAAGGTCAAGGACCAGAGATGGAAACAAATGTAGCATAATCTAAGAACAGCAAGATCAGTGTAGCTAGGTAGAGTAATATAGGAAAGGTGGTTGGGAAGAAATAAGGCCATGTGTGGCCTTAAGGCAATTGAAGCAACAAATTTATTTTTTAAACAATCTCACGAATATGATTTATACAAAATAAAAATATAATGAAAAACAATTTTACTATCAAATAGGCAGAGATTTAAAGTCAATGCACATTGCTGGAGAGAAGAGTGAAGGATAGGTATTCTCAAATCTCCTGGTAGGAATGAAAATGCATACCACCTTCTTGGAGAGCAGTTTGATAACTGTATCTAAAGGCTTAATACATATTTATAATTTTGACCAGATAATTAATTCTAGGAATTTATGTTGGTGAAATCGTTGAACACATATATGTACACAGATATTCTTACAGTATTATTCAAGAGAATGCAAAATTGAAAATATATTAATGTACAACCATAGATTACTGTAGTAAGGTATAATAATAATAAGGAATGTTATGAGGAAATAACATTTTCAAAATAATATTTCCAAAAACTACTTAATAAAACATGAAATACTTAGGATAATATGTTGAAAGGAAAAAAGCAGTATACAAAAAAAATGGCCCCAATTTTATTGAAAAAACAAAGAAAAGAATCAAGCAAGCAAGAACACTGAAATGTAAACAGTGATTATCACTGTGTTGAAGAACTATGTGTGATTTTGATCTTCGTTTTTTATATGCTCTGTTTTCCAATTTTTGTTCGATGGTAATGTGTCACTTTTATAATCAGAAAAACAGATAAATGTTATTAAGAAAATAAAGTTTGCATCCAAAAATGTCTCGCTTTTTATAAAAATAGCCTAAGATGGGTTATCCCCATAGAGAATTATATGTACACCTTGTTTGGCTGTACATAGAACAATGTCAAGGAAAATGCATAATTTTTTTAAAAGAATGATCACAGTATGTTAGGATATTAGATCCAGAAAGGACCATGGAGATCACTTAGTCAAAATACTTTGTTTTAATGGTAAGGAAAGTGAGACTCAGGAAAGATATGTTACCAGTCAAGGACTCAAAAATGAGTTAATGGCGGGAATTAGACTAAAATCTCTCTCTCTCTTTTTTTAATATTTAAGAATTTATTTCTATGCATGAATAAAAGCAGGTTTTACTTTGTTTTTCATATATTTTTAAACTAATATTTTGTTTTCTTTATGTTTATTCCAGTGTACATGTATAAAATATGTAAAATACATTAATCTTTAAAAATAAAATCCACAGATTTTTCTAGTAATTTTTCATGATACAAGCTATGTAACATACTATATATTATATATTAAGATTTCCCTACATTGTAAAGCATTGACGAGCACTTTGTTGTAAATAATTGGTTTTTCTTCCCCTCAGGTACACATATATATATCTTGCTTCTCAGTCCATTTTCCTGTATCCCAGAACACCTCCTCAAACCTAACAGCAGCATTACCAATGTTTCCAGCGAAGGGGATGTGTCAGAAAAAGAGGGAACCTATGGCCGAGGAAACCTCTTATGTGTAGGGAAAAATCTACCTAATAGTGAGGGATCTATGAGGATGACAAAAAGACCCTTTTAACAATGTAATATTTTGTGGACAGAACTAAGTGCAAAGAAGAAAGAAAATAATCACTGGGAGTCACGATACAGTGAGTGGGCTAATAAGCCTTCAGAGGATCCATTTTTATGCCAACAAGTTCAGCCAGAAGGGGTATCTTGGGCTGCATAACTAGGAACTATCCACTCTTTTCTTAATTAAAAAAAATTTTTTTTTTAATTTTATTGGAGTACAGCTGCTTTATAATGTTTTGTTAGTTTCTGCTGTACAGCAAAGCGAATCAGTTTTACATATACATATCCCTTCTTTTTTAGTTTTCCTTCCCATTCAGGTCACCACAGAGCATTGAGTAGTGTTCCCTGTGCTATAAGTAGGTTCTCATTAGTTATCTATTTTATACATAGTAGTGTATATATGTCAATCCCAATCTCCCGATTCATCCCACACTCCCCTTTCGCCCCCCCACCCCCCCCCCCCGGTATCCATAAGTTTGTTCTCTACATATGTGTCTCTATTTCTTCTTTGCAAATAAGTTCATCTGTACCATTTTTCCATATTCCACACATAAGCGATATTACACTATCCATTCTTTAGAAAAACAAGACCACGTGATGTAGAACCTAGAGTGAGGGATAGAGGTCAGATAAGATGCCTAGAGGTGGTAAGCTGGAGAAAGTGTATCTGTAAGGACACTGTACCTCTCATTTCCCTATGGTTTTATATACTGAAATTCCTTACAAACGGTAGGTTATTCTCATACCTTAAGACTCTTTAGACTGGTAGTTCTCCATGGTATTTATGCCATGATATACCTCATAGATATTTCCCACATGCTTGGGATGCTAGCATCTAAATAGTGCACCAGTTGTCATGCACCAATTCCAGTAGTGACATTGAATTCCAAAAGAGCTTGGATGGCACACTGAACAAACAGAGTTACCATCTGACAGACCTACATATATATTTCTAATTTTGTATGTATTAATGGGTAAACGAGCTTCAGTTTCTTCATCTATTCTACCAAATAGAACTGAAAGGATAAAATGAGACAATGAATGTAAAACACAGGGAGAGTATTGGGACTATAGAAGGCACAAGGTAAATATTAGAGGCTATTCCATATTCTTTACTTTTGTCTGTGTACAGTACCCTCCTCCCCTTCACCCCTTCCACTCTTTCCAAACATAATTATAGTTCACTGAATTGGAAGCCCACTTCATGGTTTTTAATGATGCATCTGCAGAGTTGTACTTCTCATAGACAATACTTTTTGACCAACTGTATAACAGTTTGAGATCTCCCATGACCTTAAAAACGAGGCCAAAAGCTTGATCTGACATGTGAGATTGCCCATGAAGCACTGAAGTGGATTTGCACAAGTCCAACATGAAATCCTCTCACAGGATTTTGCAGAAACTGCTTGTATATCAGATGTGTGCACATGTGTGAGTGCATGTGCGTCTGTATGTGTGTGTGTGTGATGTGATGTGCATATGTAGAGAAAGGGGGATCCATTTTAACATGCAAAATCACTGAGTTAATGGAATAATGGGCAAGGTAATGATGGGTTCTACTGCACTTGCTGTCTAAGTGTGTCTTAGAGGCAGAGGCAAACCCATGGGAGGCCTTGCAAATTTCAATTTTTGATTCCTCCCCCACAGAGCATGAAGTGAAATGGAAAAATAATTATGTTGTCAATTTGAGCTTTCTAATATATTTGGTGAAGAAGGGATATTAAGTGTAAAGTAAAGCAATGCATTTCTTCTCTGTATGGCTATCATCTAATCCTATTCTTGGATGAAAATATACATCATGAGTGTGGAAGCCACAAACTGGTGACCCCCATCTCCAAATACATAACCATATTTGCACACTTACATGTAAACCTTTTAACTATTACTGAGAATCTATTTCTCTGTTTTAATATTTTAATCTTAGTAATATGTATAATATATATAAGAATCACATGTGGAGCTTTCTGAAAATCCCTCATCGGCCATGAAAAATTCTAATTCAGGAATCTGCATGTCTTAATGAACATCTTAGGTGATCTGATGCAGATGGTTATCCCAAATACATTATGAGAAGCTTCTAGAGGTCCCCCGTCCTTTCTTGTTAATTCCTTCTAACAGGGCCCTCAGCCAGTGCATTACCCTTCCCTCTATTGTTTTCTGTGGAGGAATATACATTTTTCCTTCAATTTTTAGAAAAAGCTCTGATATGTCTTATCTACTTTTACTGCTATTTTGCTTTTCTAATTCATATAGTTAATATGAAACATCTTCTTCACTGAGCTTCTAGAACACACACTTCCCTGCTTTTTCTCTCACATTTTTGACCACTCCTTCTCAGTAGCCTTTGTTGGTCCTTATTTTTCTCCCCAACCTGTTAATGCTGATATTCACAGGGTTCAGTCCTTGAATATTTTCTGTTTTTTTATCAAAATCACTCCCTAAGTAATCTTATCCATCTCATGGCTTGCATATCCAACTGTCTTTTTGACATCTTCACTTGGATGTCTAAAAAGCACAGCAAGCTCATCATCCCCAAAACTGAGACACTGATATCCCTCCAAACCTTATTCTCCTTCAGTCTCCTCCATCTTTCCAGCTGCCAAAATTCTTGGAATTATGTTTAACTCTTCCCTTTTTCTCATACTGTACAATGATTTCACTAACAAATCCCATTGGCTCTACTTAAAATTTTATTCATAATCTGAACATTTCTTAAAACCCCCAACTTTACCACTCTATTCTGAGTCACTGCTATTTCTCACCTGTATGAGTCATAGCTTCCTCACTGATCTTCTTCCTTTCACACACATGTCCCTTTTTGAGCTATTCTTACAACAGCTAAAATGGCCTTGTTAAAATATAGGTCGGAACACGTCACTCCTCAAAACCCAAAGACTTCTCATCTCACTAAAGTAAAAGCCGAAGTCTGTACTATGCCTCCAAGTCCCCAAAATAATCTGGCCACAAGGCCACTAATTCTCTTTCAACCATCCTATTTATTCCTTCTGGTCTCCTCACAGTGCCTGGAATAGGTCAGCACACTCCCACCACAGGGCCTTTGCAACTGTTTCCTGTCTGGAAAGTGCTTCTCTCAGATATGTGCATGGCTTGCTCTCTCACTTCCTTTAGATTTTTACTTAAAAAGTCACTTTCTCAGATAAAACTTTCTTGGCTAATAATCTGTCTAAATGTTAGCACTCTCCCACCCTTTAACTACTGGCACATCATAACCCCATTTTCTGCTTAATTTTCTACCCTTAGCTTTTACTCTAACTTGTTATATGTATATTACTTATATCACCCATATTTGGATGCTTGAGTGGTTTGTTTATTTCTGTATCCCTAGCACCTACAGTACCTGACATAGAGCAGGCATTCAATAAATACTAGTTGAATGACTTAATGAATAAATGTTTAATTCCTTGGGCCCTGCAATGCATCTAATTCACTTCTAATATTTTCTCCAGTTCTTTCCTTCATATTTTCTGGTCTCTTTTTACCATAAGTGAACATATGCCAAATACCTTTATGTGACCCCACCAAATATTCTATTTTCTACCCTATATTGTTTGGACTATTAACTTATTTTACTATTAAAATGGTAGCCTTAACTTTTATAGCACCTCCCATGTGACACTACAGTCGACTAGCATAATGTTATTTCTCCATTTTACAGATGAGGAAAGTGTTCTTTGAGTAAATAACCTGGGATCATAGTTAGTGTTCATCCTTTGATCCTCCTTAGTCTGCCCCCAAAGCTGAGGTTTTCCGTAAATCATGTTCTTACCTCTCATACCAAGGCCCTATCATATTGCTTCACATGCAACTGTGTCATCTTTGAAACATCCCCAGATCCTAATTATGATGCTTCCTATACATCCAACTTTCTTCTTTCACGTAGTTGTAGCTTAAAACTGGCCCAACATTTGTATTTCTAAAGCTTTCCTGTTGGAGGGAAGATCTTATCTATATATATATAGTTTTCATGTCATTTAACTTCAGAAAATCTCTCCCTTTTTCTTTCATTCTATATATTTACTTTCCTCAGGTCTCTCAACAGTTAAACACATCTCAAATTTCTACCCCACTTTAAAAATGTGGCATATAAGCCAGTGTTAATAGTTATAGCCAATGTCAGCAGAAAATTTGGATAATTCATTGTTTCAAAATGGAGTTATTGGCTCCTTAATCTGGCAAAGTTATTTGCATAGTGAAAAGAAACTAACATATGTGCCAAGCATCTCCCCTTAAATTTTTGTTGGGTAGATGTATCCATAGGAATGATACAATGAAGACAAAATTTTAAGACAATACAAATTTTAGAGGACCCTGACATCTGCATTTACATAATGATAAATTTGTCCTACTTTTAATCAGACTAAAGATAAGGTACCTGACGTTAATGGAAAACCCGTCAGAAAAAAAAAAAGTTAAAAATGATAATTTTTACAAATAATCATGTTCTTCTGGCTGAGATTTACTTAATTCAGACATTGCTCATGAAGAGGTAGTACCATATCCACAGAACAAAATTCTAATTGAAGCATTACTCGCTTAATATATGGTATTGTTTTCATTTTTAATAATGCTCTGTGAAAAGGAAAAAGGTTAAAGGTGCTGATTTATAAAAGAAGAAAATATATATAATAAATAAGAATATATATATTTTTGAGATCATACTTTTTCTACTATTGAGTATCATACCTACTGAACTATAACAAAACCAACAAGAGGAAGAATGACAAAATAAAAAATATGGAAGCAACTTCAGTCCTTTAATACTTCAGTGTGGATGAAAATCTCATTACAGATTTTAGGAAGAAAACTCATGCATCAGATTTTCAGCCAAAAGCTTATCAGATAATTGCAGATTCATATGACAATAATTCTTTACTGCATTTTTAGTCAACTTTATTATTTTCATCATGATCACACATGTCAACCAACATACTGAAAAAAATCATTTGGATTGCAAATACTTTATGCAAAGTATTGTCATTTTACCTATTGTGTAGACATCATTCATTCTGATCAGTTAATAACTTCCTGAAAAAGGTCAGTTTGAACATATGTAGAAGTTCAAACTGGTAGAAAACAAGAAAGTTAGTTCATCTAGTAGAAAATAAGAACTATTTAGTAAAAAATTATTGAATTATGGTGAAAAACTGAAACCATTTCCACTAAGATCAGGAACAAGAAAAGGTTGCTCACTCTCACTACTGTTATTCAACATAGTTTTGGAAGTTTTAGCCACAGCAATCAGAGAAGAAAAAGAAATAAAAGGACTCCAAATCGGAAAAGAAGAAGTAAAGCTGTCACTGTTTGCAGATGACATGATACTATACATAGAGAATCCTAAAGATGCTACCAGAAAACTACTAGAGCTAATCACAGAATTTGGTAAAGTAGCAGGATACAAAATTAATGCACAGAAATCTCTTGCATTCCTATACACTAATGATGAAAAATCTGAAAGCGAAATTAAGAAAACACTGCCATTTACCATTGCAACAAAAAGAATAAAATACCTAGGAATAAACCTACCTAAGGAGACAAAAAACCTGTAGGCAGAAAATTATAAGACACTGATGAAAGAAATTAAAGATGATACAAATAGATGGAGAGATATACCATGTTCTTGGATTGGAAGAATCAACACTGTGAAAATGATTCTATTACCCAAAGCAATCTACAGATTCAATGCAATCCCTATCAAACTACCACTGGCATTTTTCACAGAACTAGAACAAAAAATTTCATAATTTGTATGGAAACACAAAAGACCGCGAATAACCAAAGCAATCTTGAGAAAGAAAAATGGAGCTGGAGGAATCAGGCTCCCTGCCTTCAGACTATACTACAAAGCTACAGGGATCAAGACAGTATGGTACTGGCACAAAAATAGAAACATAGATCAATGGAACAGGATAGAAAGCCCAGAGATAAACCCACCCACATATGGTCACCTTATCTTTGATAAAGGAGGCAAGCATATACAGTGGAGAAAAGACAGCCTCTTCAATAAGTGGTGCTGGGAAAACTGGACAGGTAGATGTAAAAGTATGAAATTAGAACACTCCCTGACACCATACACAAAAATAAACTCAAAATGGATTAAAAACCTAAATGTAAGGCCAGACACTATAAAACTCTTAGAGGAAAACATAGGCAGAACACTCTGTGACATACATCACAGCAAGATTCTTTTTGACCCACCTCTTAGAGAAATGGAAATAAAAACAAAAATAAAGAAACGGGACCTAATGAAACTTAAAAGCTTTTGCACAGCAAAGGAAACCATAAACAAGACCAAAAGACAACCCTCAGAATGGGAGAAAATATTTGCAAATGAAGCAACTGACAAAGGATTAATCTCCAAATTTTACAAGCAGCTCATGCAGCTCAATAACAAAAAAACGAACAACCCAATCCAAAAATGGGCAGAAGACCTAAATAGACATTTCTCCAAAGAAGATATACAGATTGCCAACAAACACATGAAAGATTGCTCAACATCATTAATCATTAGAGAAATGCAAACCAAAACTACAATGAGATATCATCTCACACCGGTCAGAATGGCCATCATCAAAAAATCTACAAACAATAAATGCTGGAGAGGGTGTGGAGAAAAGGGAACGCTCTTGCACTGTTGGTGGGAATGTAAATTGATACAGCCACTATGGAGAACAGTATGGAGGTTCCTTAAAAAAGTAAAAATAGAACTACCATACAACCCAGCATTCCCACTACTGGGCATATACCCTGAGAAAACCATAGGTCAAAAAGAGTCATGTACCAAAATGTTCATTGCAGCTCTATTTACAATAGCCAGGACATGGAAGCAACCTAAGTGTCCATCATCGGATGAATGGATAAAGAAGATGTGACACATATATACAATGGAATATTACTCAGCCATAAAAAGAAAGGAAATTGAGTTATTTGTGGTGAGGTGGATGGAGTTAGAGTCTGTCATACAGAGTGAAGTAAGTCAGAAAGAGAAAACAAACACAGTATGCTAACACATACATATGGAATCTAAGGGAAAAAAAAAAAGGTCAAGAAGAACCTAGTGGCAAGATGGGAATAAAGACACAGACCTACTAGAGAATGAACTTGAGGATATGGGGAGGGGGAAGGGTAAGCTGGGACAAAGTTAGAGAGTGGCATGGACATATATACACTACCAAACGTAAAATAGCTAGTGGGATGCAACCACATAGCACAGGGAGATCAGCTCGGTGCTTTGTGACCACCTGGAGGGGTGGGATGGGGAGGGTGGGAGGGAGGGAGATGCAAGAGGGAAGAGATATGGGAACATATGTATATGTATAACTGATTCACTTTGTTATAAAGCAGAAACTAACACACCATTGTAAAGCAATTATACTCCAATAAAGCTGTTAAGATAAATAAATAAATAAATAAATAAATAAATAAATAAATAAATAAATAAATAAATTATTGAATTATTTTGAGAAACTTGATGCCAATATGAATATTTTAAAGTTCTAGCATCCAGTGGAGAATTAACATAGTTAAACATAACTATGCTGCAGTCTTAAGATATGTCATTATTTTGTGTACCCTTGTGAAAGGAAAAAAAAACCTGCCAATTAAACTACCGATTAAATTAATCAATGCTTCGTTATCTTTAGAAATGTTTTGCTTATTCAAAGAATTCTTTGAAATTGATTTCATACATAGTTTTTTACTGTGCATAAATAAAAATGAAAATATTAGCAAAATACATTGGTTTAAGTATTCCTGAAAACTTCCAATGCAGAACCCAACTCTCCTGAGGCATTTTTTGGTTGAGAATTATTAAACTCTGTGTTTTTTTTATATATAATGTTATTTTCTGGGTCATCAGGAGTGCTGATGATACAGGATTTATTAAAAGAGTGCTCCACTATTGTCTGAACAATAGAAAACAATAGTTTTCTCCTTATCTGCCAACACCATCCTGTAAAGTCTGATGCGTGGGCTTTCCTAATCTTACCAGAGGTGTCAAGTGATATCAACAATGTTATGACTGCCACTTGGCCAAGATTGTTTGAGAGAAGCAAATGATTTATCCCGATTTTACAGCTGTTTAAAATGAGAAAAAGCAATACATCTTAGACTTGATGATATATGGTATACTATTTGCCAAACATGTCGAGTAGTTTTTGTTTTTCCCAGCCAGGACAACAATTTTATGTATGAAAACTTATTTTTACATGTATTCTATATTGTCTTCTATTTTAGTGTTTCAGTATTTTCACTTCCCTCACCTTTCTGGTAGTCTTTTTATATATCTAGTTTATTTATCAGTGTCTTTCCCCAAATATTAGTCATAGAATTCAGTTTAAAGATGAGTCCAATTTGGGTTTTCTTCTAATTTTGAATTTCCCCAATTAATGTCTAATATATTGGGAAAATGCTTGATTAAGCAAAGTTAAACAGAATTCTTTAATACAACTTTCTCAAAGCCTGTAATATATTGATGTACATTGTGATTATCTAAGAATAGCAAATTATGTAACATTTCTGAAAATTATTTGATTACAGGACCTCTTTTAATAGAATATGTGATAAGATTTGTGCACGGAAGAACATCCTTTGGAAAAAGACTTTTATAGTTAGCTAATGTTCTTTGTAGGATTTCTTTGTTTTGTCTTGTCTTTGCTATGTGGCACTCTAAATCTCTGAAAATCTGGGGATGAACGTGATGTTAATACAGACAGTTCCATATTTACCCAGTATTATCAAAGAAAGAGATGGTCATGATGTAAATTTTAAGGTAATAAAATCTTAATTACACCTAAAGTTGTTTGCCTTCTATCATACAGTGTGGCTACACAATTCTATAATGTATGTTTGTGTTACTAAACTAAGCTAAGCTGATGTAGTCATGAAGCAAATTCTAGGCTTTTGGGGTAAATATTGGTTGTCTCTGTCAACCAATAGTTGAAGGTTAAATGTCCTCTCCCCTACAACTTTCTGACCAGTTGTTATGTTACAAGAGAAACACATACATACCAAACACAAAAATATTATTAACAAACAAGTACAAAACAAAGAGCCAGCTCTTACAGCTGCTGTGGCACCTGGGGACAGTGCAATTGTGTTCAGACATTCCAACCAGCACCTGCATGACAGACTCACTCTGAAGTTGTAACTGGGTCAGGAGACAAGGCACTCTGCAGAGCAGGAGAATGCAGGTCTAAGGGCTCTGGTCAGCACTGTGCTCTGCACCCAAGACATTCAGTTGCTGATCTTGCTGAATTCTTATACTTCATTCATTGAAGCGGGGGCCTGACTAATATTTCTTAACAGCCATATATGTAGGACACTATTCACTTCACTAATAAAAAATCATTTCTATTATTGTATGAATAATTGTGTATATGTTAACAAAATCCTCTTATGTATATTTGGATATTCATGAGGCAATAAACACTAACTTCTGCAGTGCTGATTTCTCTCAAAGATTTTTTTCACAAATGCTAAACAACTATTGCTTGAATTTAAATTGGAGTTAACTTGTGTACACATACACATGTGTCACATTATTGTTATTCAATTGATTTTAAAGTAATTCCCATATTGACAATGTAAAACTTAATCATATTAAATAGAATAGGGCCAATGGAATTTAAGTTTCAATGATAATTTAGCTCCATTATTATAAGTTTCAATTTATGGAACATTCTATAGATATCCATGAGCCCCAAAAAGGTATATCAGGATGTTTAGAAGTATTGTAAATAACCAGACTGCTATGCTGAATTTTAGGCTCTTCTTTTGATACATTTTTAAAAAATCTTCCCTTACTCTCAATTCTCCCTTATTATTCTTGATATTTTCCCTTCCACTTGGCTGCTCAGTGGAGAAACCAGATATTTGAACTGATTAAAACTTTGTACAAAGTAAAACCAAGTCAGCTCTGAATTAGGGCCTGAAGTTTTCCCATAAAGTGAAGTACACAGACTTTTCAGAATGATCTTTGGAACACTTAGTTTGGCTGTTCAGAGATTGCTCCTCAGTTTTATTATAGTTCCTTCAAATTGCTGAATGAGTTATTTTTGAAATAATGTAAAAAAGTTCAGATTTTGTCAGCCTTAACGTTTTCATATTTTCTGCAGCTATATTTGGCCTCAAAAGTGAATTCGACAACTTTTTGAGCTTGTTAAAATTAATATTGTGCTAGAAAAACAATTACAGCAACTTTAATGCATTAGGGAAAAATATATTGTAGTCATAGCACTATTCAAAATGCTGGCCAGATTAAGAAGAAAACTAATCTGTATATTTTTTATTCTCAGTATAAGATCATCCTTTTATATGCCTTAGGACCATTTTAAGAATGCTAGGGGGAGGAGAGAAGATGGCGGAAGAGTAAGACGTGGAGATCACCTTCCTTCCCACAGATACAGTAGAAATACATCTACACGTGGAACTGCTCCTACAGAACACCCACTGAACGCTGGCAGAAAACGTCAGACCTCCCAAAAGGCAAGAAACTCCCCCCGTACTTGGGTAGGGCAAAAGAAAAAAGAAATAACAGAGACAAAAGAATAGGGACGGCACCTGCACCAGTGGGAGGGAGCTGTGAAGGAGGAAAGATTTCCACGCACTAGGAAGCCCCTTCGCGGGCAGAGACTGCGGGTGGCAGAGGGGGGAAGCTTCGGAGCCACGGAGGAGAGCGCAGCCACAGGGGTGTGGAGGGCAAAGCGGAGAGATTCCCGCACTTCCCGCATGGAGGCTCGGTGCTGACCAGCACTCACCAGCCCGAGAGGCTTGTCTGCTCCCCCGCCGGGGCGGGCGGGGCTGGGAGCGGAGGCTCGGGCTTCGGTCAGATCGCAGGGAGAGGACTGGGGTTGGCGGCGTGAACACAGCCTGAAGGGGTTAGCGCACCACAGCTGGCTGTGAGGGAGACTGGGAAAAAGTCTGCAGCTGCCGAAGAGGCAAGAGACTTTTTCTTGCCTCTTTGTTTCACGGCGCGCAAGGAGAGGGGATTCAGAGCGCCGCCTAAACGAACTCCAGAGACTGGCGCGAGCCGCGGCTATCAGCGCGGACCCCAGAGACGGGCGTGAGACGCTGGGGCTGCTGCTGCCGCCTCCAAAAAGCCTGTGTGCGAGCACAGGTCACTCTCCACACCGCCCCTCCCGGGAGCCCGTGCAGCCCGCCACTGCCAGTGTCCCGTGATCCAGGGACAACTTCCCCGGGAGAACGCACTGCGCACCTCAGGCTGGTGCAATGTCACGCCGGCCTCTGACGCCGCAGGCTCACCCCGCCTCCTCTGTACCCCTCCCTCCCCGCGGCCTGGGTGAGCCAGAGCCCCCGAAGCAGCTGCTCCTTTAACCCCGTCCTGTCTGGGCGGGGAACAGACGCCCTCAGGAGACCTACACGCAGAGGCGGATCCAAATCCAAAGCTGATCCCCAGGAGCTGTGCGAACAGAGACGAGGAGGGGAAATCTCTCCCAGCAGCCTCAGAAGCAGCGGATTAAAACTCCACAAACAACTTGATGTGCCTGCATCTGTTGAATACCTGTATAGACAACGAATCATCCCAAATTCAGGAGGTGGACTTTGGGAGCAGGATATATTAATTTTTCCCCTTTTCCTTTTTTTTTGTGAGTGTATATGTATATGCTGCTGGGGGACATTTTGTCTGTATAGCTTTGCTTTATAATAGCTTTATTTTACTTCACTATATTATAGCCTCTTTCTTTCTTTCTTTCTTTCTTTCTTTCTTTCTTTCTTTCTTTCTTTCTTTCTTTCTTTCTTTCTTTCTATTTTTTCTCCCTTTTACTCTGAGCCATGTGGACGAAAGGCTCTTGGTGCTTCAGCCAGGCATCAGGGCTGTACCTCGGAGGTGGGAGAGCCAACTTCAGGACACTGGTCCACAAGAGACCTCCCAGCTCCACATAATACCAAACGGCAAAAATCTCTCAGAGATCTCCTTCTCAACATCAAGACCCAGCATCACTCAATGACCAGCAAGCTACAGTGCTGAACACCCTATGCCAAACAACTAGCAAGACAGGAACACAGCCCCATCCATTAGCAGAGAGGCTGCCTAAAATCATAATAAGGCCACAGACACCCCAAAATACACCACCAGACGTGGACGTGCCCACCAGAAAGACGAGATCCAGCCTCATCCACCAGAGCTCAGGCAATAGTTCCCTCCACCAGGAAGCCTACACAACCCACTGAACCAACCTTAGCCACTGGGGACAGATACCAAAAACAACGGGAACTACGAACCTGCAACCTGTGATAAGGAGACCCCAAACACAGTAAGATAAGCAAAATGAGACGACAGAAAAACACACAGCAGATGAAGGAGCAGGGTCAAAACACACTAGACTTAACAAATGAAGAGGAAATAGGTAGTCTACCTGAAAAAGAATTCAGAATAATGATAGTAAGGATGATCCAAAATCTTGGAAATAGAATAGACAAAATGCAAGAAACATTTAACAAGGACGTAGAAGAACTAAAGAGGAACCAAGCAATGATGAAAAACACAATAAATGAAATTAAAAATACTCTAGATGGGATCAATAGCAGAATAACTGAGGCAGAAGAAAGGATAAGTGACCTGGAAGATAAAATGGTGGAAATAACTACTGCAGAGCAGGATAAAGAAAAAAGAATGAAAAGAACTGAGGACAGTCTCAGAGACCTCTGGGACAACATTAAACGCACCAACATTCGAATTATAGGGGTCCCAGAAGAAGAAGAGAAAAAGAAAGGGACTGAGAAAATATTTGAAGAGATTATAGTTGAAAACTTCCCTAATATGGGAAAGGAACTAGTTAATCAAGTCCTGGAAGCACAGAGAGTCCCATACAGGATAAACCCAAGGAGAAACACGCCAAGACACATATTAATCAAACTGTCAAAAATTAAATATAAGGAAAACATATTAAAGGCAGCAAGGGAAAAAAAACAAATAACACACAAGGGAATCCCCATAAGGTTAACATCTGATCTTTCAGCAGAAACTCTGCAAGCCAGAAGGGAGAGGCAGGATATACTTAAAGTGATGAAGGAGAAGAACCTACAACCAAGATTACTCGACCCAGCAAGGATCTCATTCAGATGTGATGGAGAAATTAAAACCTTTACAGACAAGCAAAAGCTGAGAGAGTTCAGCACCACCAAACCAGCTTTACAACAAATGCTAAAGGAACCTCTCTAGGCAAGAAACACAAGAGAAGGAAAACACCTACAATAACAAACCCAAAACATTTAAGAAAATGGGAATAGGAACATACATATCGATAATTACCTTGAATGTAAATGGATTAAATGCTCCCACCAAAAGACACAGGCTGGCTGAATGGATACAAAAACAAGACCCATATATATGCTGTCTACAAGAGACCCACTTCAGACCTAGAGACACATACAGACTGAAAGTGAGGGGATGGAAAAAGATATTCCATGCAAATGGAAATCAAAAGAAAGCTGGAGGAGCAATTCTCATATCAGACAAAATAGACTTTAAAATAAAGACTATTACAAGAGACAAAGAAGGACACTATATAATGATCAAGGGATTGATCCAAGAGGAAGGTATAACAATTGTAAATATTTATGCACCCAACATAGGAGCACCTCAATACATAAGGCAAATACTAACAGCCATAAAAGGGGAAATCGACAGTAACACAATCATAGTAGGGGACTTTAACACCCCACTTTCACCAATGGACAGATCATCCAAAATGAAAATAAATAAGGAAACACAAGCTTTCAATGATACATTAAACAAGATGAACTTAATTGATATTTATAGGACATTCCACCCAAAAACAACAGAATACACATTTTTCTCAAGTGCTCATGGAACATTCTCCAGGATAGATCATATCTTGGGTCACAAATCAAGCCTTGGTAAATTTAAGAAAATTGAAATAGTATCAAGTATCTTTTCCAACCACAACGCTATGAGACTAGATATCAATTACAGGAAAAGATCTGTAAAAAATACAAACACATGGAGGCTACACAATACACTACTTAATAACGAAGTGATCACTGAAGAAATCAAAGGGGAAATCAAAAAATACCTAGAAACAAATGACAATGGAGATACGATGACCCAAAACCTATGGGACGCAGCAAAAGCAGTGCTAAGAGGGAAGTTTATAGCAATACAAGCCTACCTCAAGAAACAGGAAACATCTTGAATAAACAACCTAACCTTGCACCTAAAGCAATTAGAGAAAGAAGAACAAAAAACCCCAAATCTAGCAGAAGGAAAGAAATTATAAAGATCAGGTCAGAAATAAATGAAAACGTAATGAAGGAAACAATAGCAAAAATCAATGAAACTAAAAGCTGGTTCTTTGAGAAGATAAACAAAATTGATAAACCATTAGCCAGACTCATCAAGAGAAAAAGGGAGAAGACTCAAATCAATAGAATTAGAAATGAAAAAGGAGAAGTAACCACTGACACTGCAGAAATACAAAAGATCATGAGAGATTACTACAAGCAACTCTATGCCAATAAAATGGACAACCTGGAAGAAATGGACAGATTCTTAGAAATGCACAAACTGCCGAGACTGAACCAGGAAGAAATAGAAAATATGAACAGACCAATCACAAGCACTGAAATTGAAACTGTGATTAAAAACCTTCCAACAAACAAAAGCCCAGGACCAGATGGCTTCACAGGTGAATTCTATCAAACATTTAGAGAAGAGCTAACACCTATCCTTCTCAAACTCTTCCAAAATATTGCAGAGGGAGGAACACTCCCAAACTCATTCTACGAGGCCACCATCTCCCTGATACCAAAACCAGACAAAGATGTCACAAAGAAAGAAAACTACAGGCCAATATCACTGATGAACATAGATGCAAAAATCCTCAACAAAATACTAGCAAACAGAATCCAACAGCACATTAAAAGGATCATACACCATGATCAAGTGGGGTTTATCCCAGGAATGCAAGGATTCTTCAATATACGCAAATCAATCAATGTGATACACCATATTAACAAATTGAAGGAGAAAAACCATATGATCATCTCAATAGATGCAGAGAAAGCTTTCGACAAAATTCAACACCCATTTATGATAAAAGTCCTGCAGAAAGTAGGCATAGAGGGAAATTTCCTCAACATAATAAAGGCCATATATGACAAACCCACAGCCAACATTGTCCTCAATGGTGAAAAACTGAAACCATTTCCACTAAGATCAGGAACAAGACAAGGTTGCCCACTCTCACCACTATTATTCAACATAGTTTTGGAAGTGTTAGCCACAGCAATCAGAGAAGACAAAGAAATAAAAGGAATCCAAATCGGAAAAGAAGAAGTAAAGCTGTCACTATTTGCAGATGACATGATACTATACATAGAGAATCCTAAAGATGCTACCAGAAAACTCCTAGAGCTAATCAATGAATTTGGTAAAGTAGCAGGATACAAAATTAATGCACAGAAATCTCTTGCATTTCTATACACTAATGACGAAAAATCTGAAAGTGAAATTAAGAAAACACTCCCGTTTACCATTGCAACAAAAAGAATAAAATATCTAGGAATAAACCTACCTAAGGAGACAAAAGACCTGTATGCAGAAAATTATAAGACACTGATGAAAGAAATTAAAGATGATACAAATAGATGGAGAGATATACCATGTTCCTGGATTGGAAGAATCAACATTGTGAAAATGACTCTACTACCCAAAGCAATCTACAGATTCAATGCAATCCCTATCAAACTACCACTGGCATTTTTCACAGAACTAGAACAAAAAATTTCACAATTTGTATGGAAACACAAAAGACCCCGAATAGCCAAAGCAATCTTGAGAACGAAAAATGGAGCTGGGGGAATCAGGCTCCCTGACTTCAGACTATATTACAAAGCTTCAGTAATCAAGACAGATTGGTACTGGCACAAAAACAGAAATATAGATCAATGGAACAGGATAGAAAGCCCAGAGATAAACCCACACACATATGGCCACCTTATCTTTGATAAAGGAGGCAAGCATATACAGTGGAGAAAAGACAGCCTCTTCAATAAGTGGTGCTGGGAAAATTGGACAGGTACATGTAAAAGTATGAAATTAGAACACTCCCTGACACCATGCACAAAAATAAACTCAAAATGGATTAAAGACCTAAGTGTAAGGGCAGACACTATAAAACTCTTAGAGGAAAACATAGGCAGAACACTCTATGACATACATCACAGCAAGATTCTTTTTGACCCAGCTCCCAGAGAAATGGAAATAAGAACACAAATAAACAAATCGGACCTAATGAAACTTAAAAGCTTTTGCACAGCAAAGGAAACCATAAACAAGACCAAAAGACAACCCTCAGAATGGGAGAAAATATTTGCAAATGAAACAACTGACAAAGGATTAATCTCCAAGATTTACAAGCAGCTCATGCAGCTCAATAACAAAAAAACGAACAACCCAATCCAAAAATGGGCAGAAGACCTAAATAGACATTTCTCCAAAGAGGATATACAGATGGCCTACAGACACATGAAGGAATGCTCAACATCATTAATCATTAGAGAAATGCAAATCAAAACTACAATGAGATATCATCTCACACCGGTCAGAATGGCCATCATCAAAAAATCTAGAAACAATAAGTGCTGGAGAGGGTGTGGAGGAAAGGGAACACTCTTGCACTGTTGGTGGGAATGTAAATTGATACAGCCACTATGGAGAACAGTATGGAGGTTCCTTAAAAAACTACAAATAGAACTACCATACGACCCAGCAATCCCACTACTGGGCATATACACTGAGAAAACCATAGGTCAAAAAGTGTCATGTACCACAATGTTCATTGCAGCTCTATTTACAATAGCCAGGACATGGAAGCAACCTAAATGTCCATCGACAGATGAATGGATAAAGAACATGTGGCAAATATATACAATGGAATATTACTCAGCCATAAAAAGAAATGAAATGGAGGTATTTGTAATGAGGTGGATGGAGTTAGAGTCTGTCATACAGAGTGAAGTAAGTCAGAAAGAGAAAAACAAATACAGTATGCTAACACATATATACGGAATCTAAGGAAAAAAAAAAAAAGGCCATGAAGAACCTAGTGGCAAGACGGGAATAAAGACACAGACCTAGTAGAGAATGGACTTGAGGATATGGGGAGGGGGTGGGGTGAGATGTGACAGGGTAAGAGAGTATCATGGACATATATACACTACCAAATGTAAAATAGATAGCTAGCGGGAAGCAGCCGCATAGCACAGGAAGATCAGCTCGGTGCTTTGTGACCACCTAGAGGGGTGGGATGGGGAGGGCGGGAGGGAGGGAGATGCAAGAGGGAAGAGAAATGGGAACATATTGTATATGTATAACTGATTCACTTTTTTATAAAGCAGAAGCTAACACACCATTGTAAGGCAATTATACTTCAATAAAGATGTTTAAAAAAAAAAAAAAAGAATGCTACTATGCCTTAATGGGAGTCTAGACAACTCTTCTAATAACTAAAATCATTTAAAAAGGATCTGAAATAGAACTATTAAAAATTCCCAGCTGTGCTGTATATGATAGGATTATTGTTCAAGCAACTCATGCAGGTCAATATCAAAAAAACAAACAACTCAATCCAAAAATGGGCAGAAGACCTAAATAGACATTTCTCCAAAGAAGATGTACAAATTGCCAACAAACACATTAAAGAATGCTCAACATCATTAATCATAAGAGAAATGCAAATCAAAGCTACAATGTAATATCATCGGACACCAGTCAGAATGGCCATCATCAAAAAATCTAGAAACAATAAATGCTAGAGAGGGTGTAGAGAAAAAGGAACCCTCTTGCACCGTTGGTGGGAATGTAAATTGATACAGCCACCATGGAGAACAGTATGAAGGGTCCTTAAAAAACTAAAAATAGAACTACCATAAAACCCAGCAATCCCACTACTGGGCATATACCCTGAGAAAACCAGAATTCAAAAAGAGTCATGTATCAAAATGTTCATTGCAGCTCTATTTACAATAGCCAGGACATGGAAGCAACCTAAGTGTCCATCAACAGATGAATGGATAAAGAAGATGTGGCACATATATACAATGGAATATTACTCAGCCATAAAAAGGAATGAAACTGAGTTATTTGTAGTGAGGTGGATGGACCTAGAGACTGTCATACAGAGTGAAGTAAGTCAGAAAGAGAAAAACAAATACCGTATGCTAACAAATATATATGGAATCAAAAAAAGAAAAAAGAAAGAAAGAAAAAGAAATGGTGAGAAGAACCTAGGGGCAAGACGGGAATAAAGATGCAGACCAACTAGAGAATGGACTTGAGGATACGGGGAGGGGGAAGGGTAAGCTGGGACAAAGTGAGAGAGTGGCATGGACATATATACACTACCAAACGTAAAACAGATAGCTAGGGGGAAGCAGCCGCATAGCACAGGGAGATCAGCTCGGTGCTTTGTGACCACCTAGTGGGGTGGGATAGGGAGGGTGGGAGGGAGGGAGTTGCAAGAGGGAAGAGATATGGGGACATATGTATATGTATAACTGATTCACTTTGTTATAAAACAGAAACTAACACACCATTGTAAAGCAATTATACTCCAATAAAGATGTTAAAAAAAAACCAACTTAATAATCTTGTGGGAGATATGATCATAGAATTACAAATCTTAGTGTTGGAAAAATAAGTTTAAGGCCTTTAAAATTTCTTCTTAATGATGTAACTTCATTTTTAATACTTTTAATATTTGTGCAGTTCCCATGATAATGCTTTTAGTAATTAAAAAATAAAACAACTTCTGTCTTAAGATTCAATTCATTCCACTCTTAAACAGGTCAAATTATACAGTGTATTAACTGGAATGTGCCTCCTGCTAAACCCCATCCTTTGTTCCTATACACAGAATAGAGAAGAAAATGTTTATTTAATCTGCCATATAATAGATCTTCACTTCTTGAAGTACTTGAAGACAATTTTTGTCTCTCTGCATCCTTTACCACTATGTCAACTCTCCCTCCACTCCCACTTATCTCAAGGCTTTATTTTCATAATTCTTAAAAAATAGTTTCCACAGAGATACATCACTATCCGTGTACCTTCATAAGTATGAATATTAGTTTTTCTACATTTATATATGGTACACAGACAGACTTTAATTGGACAGACTTTTTTAACCCTTATTACCTTGAAATGACCTACTTGTTTGCTATGGTTTCCCACATCCTTTCTTTGTCACATTTTTATTGTTTTTCACTTTATCCAGTCCATTCTTGAAATTGCATCTCATTGACTGCTATACATGAAGTCAATGAGCTTGCTTGTTTCTTCAAACCTTCCTGAGATGTACAGAGTTTCACTGTAGCCTACTTTAAAACAGGAACGTTCAATAAATAGTTTGAACCACAGATGGCTTTTCATTACTTTGAAAGTGGCCTATGCTCAAGCATAAAGAATATAATCATGAAACATGACCTTTCAAAGATGCCACATTATTTTATACTTTAGGGTCACTTGAGGATTCTTTACTTAGTCAATCAGTATACAATACTGAAAAATAAGATTATGTTGATGAGACTAGTGAGTATTGTCTACCCTTTATCAAAACAGTCTCTCATTTGTAGAAGTGTAAAATTTTCAAATGAGGGACACTGCTAGTCTTTCCTCAGGAAACAAATTTCTTGTGACTCCAAAAGAAAAAAAGAAGAATCAGGGTCAAGGTCTAATGATGTGATTCATTTCTACCACAAGTTAGTTATTCCAAGTAAACTATATTATTCATTTTGCACAACACTTTCAACACTTAATTCTCTTCCACTGTGCAATTTTATTTTCTTTAGTAGACTAAATATAAGGAGGGAAGTCTGAAAAGATAACTGAGATTTTAGAACACAAAAGATGTCCTCAATCTCAAACTCTTAAAAGCAACTCCTTGACGGAGAAGAATACACATCAGATGAGTTAAAGTAGCTGAAGAGAAAAAAAAAAAAAAGAATCTGGTCATTAATAAGAGTTAAATACTCAAATTTTAAATATCATCTTATTAATAAATTCAGTATTGGCTCAACTGAACAGAAGAATAAGTGTGTAATATGGAATCCCAAGGGACATAAATATAATAAAATATTTTCTTGAATGAATTAAACTCTCAGTCAAGGAAAGGAAATTTTGAAGACCTGAATACCAATTTCTGGCTCAAGAAATAGCAAGGTAAGAGAAGAACTTAAAGTATGATAATTCACTGGCTATAAGCCAATCTTATAAAGATAAAAGTGCAGAATTCTGAAGGCGACTGGCAGACATCCCAGATCGATTAAGTAAGAAATCCTGCAGTATAGGCAACATATTCATCTTTGAAACCTTAAATTTAGATAATGCAGCTCAAGAATCGGTAGATGGAAATAAAAAATATAGCTAAACTGAAAAAGAATTATAGATGTGGGGATTCTTTTACATGATAAACTTATAACTTAATGACTCATTCTATTAAGCTGTATCACTGGTTAATTCACTGAAGTAAAGGTAAACTAATGTTTTACAGAACAGAACAGAACAGAACAGAACACCTACCTTACCTAACTGACTGACTGGACCTGTTAGTTGTCAAAAAGTCAAGCTGATAGTCTCACCTACCACTAATTTTAAAATATCACATCTGGAACCTAGTGCTCAAAATGTATCAGCATTATGTCAAATGTATTTGACATTGCTATTTAGGAACCTAGAACAGTTCATATATATATATATAATATATAAAGTAAATAATAGAGTGTAGTATAAATTGAACACACCTGGGCTTAGGATTGCATTGCCATGTACTATGATTTTCTTCAAGTTAGGACACAGAAAATAGACATAGGCTCACATTTGAGTCTCTCAAGTAGAAAGAAACATCACTACCAGTTGTCATGTGTTTTTATGGTATACATTTAGTATGTGCCATTGAAATCAGAGTTGTAAAGATAAAGACTTAACAAGAAGGAACTCAGTGCCATGGCCTGTTGTGGAAAGGCAATGTTCAGGACATAGGCTCCCTCACCAATAACTGAAAAGAAGAGTAGACTAATGCTGCTTTGAAACAAATTAAATAAACCAATAAGTTTCATTCCTCCAAACAGCCCTAATTCCAGAATCATTTTCTTCCTCTTTAAACCCTATTTAAAGACAAGATGCTTAAAAAGTCCTTATACAATTTATTTTATTACTCATGACAATGGGAATAAAAGGATAAATGTGATAAACATGACAAATAAGTCAGTTAAAAATATGAAAGAGTTTAAACAGGTAACTTTTATTGTTAAAAGAGTCATAAGATTGGTTAAAAAATGGTGTGCTATTTGTTGGAGTTAACATAATTTAATAATATATTTTACACACACTTGATACAAAATATTCTGTAACCATCCCAGTATTCCAGGTTTTGAAAATCATGCAGAACTATTGAAAAATATATCAGAATTTGTCATCTTAAAAATATGTAATTTCATTCTTTGGCACCCAGAATATTCAAACATCTTTTTATTTTGAAAATAACTGAGTTTAATCCAGTTTCTTTTTTTGAGGCAAATCATAGGTCAAAATCATTTTGCTATACATCTTAAAGCATCTATTTTCTAAATTTGTCATAATTTTAGTCAACCATATTTCTTCTATTGAGTTCTTTCTACCAGTAAAACATGTTCTCCTTACTTATGTTTTTATAGAGCGGAACCATTGATTTCTTTAAAAGAAAATAAAATTTTGAAAATAAAAGTATTAATCTTAAATAATAAACCAACATTTGAGCTATAATTTTATTATAAATTAGTTATTGAAATATCAAAATATCAGCTCATTAAAATTTACAGAAAACTTTTATTCTTATATAAAACCAGACTTTCTACCACTATTTAAAATTCATTTGAGTTTGACAAAGCTACATATATAGTACATGGTGAAAAATAATGAGTGAAGGCAAGGTTTAAAAAATAAAACAAAATATTCAGATTTCTGAAAGAAATCTTTAATGTAATCTAATCTAACACTCTCATTTCATAGGAAAGGATCTAATTCCCATAAAGCTTCAATATCGACCAAGTTCAATAGTCTAGGAGCAGAGCAGAAATTAGGATGTCATGTCAAAGTGTTTTGCTTTTTTTGAGTAGAAGACGAATGAGAGGGATGTCCTCTTTGAATAAAGCAGACTTCACTCAAAGTTGGTAGAGGTTTATTTAAAAAAAAAAAAAAAGACACTGGTGTGAGCCACTTGAAGAAATGAAAGGCTTCAAAAAAGTCATGCCACATTTCATTCCTTTTCTACCATAGTTTTTATGAGTTAGTGAAAGAAGCTAAGCATATTTGAAGATGTAATAGGAAACATCATTCTTGTGTCTATTAAACAAAGGAAGAGCAGATGATAAAAATAGTGTCATATCCTAACCTACCCTTTTATCAAATTATCACTGCCAGAATATGTTTGAGATAAATGCCATTTTATAATAATAGGTAAATATATTTACCTATTATTAGTTACCCTCATTTAAAAAAACTTTGTAAATAATACAGGTTTCTTTTATAGTTATACAAATGTCATAGAAAATGAAATAAATATAGAATAGTTGATTTATATTATTGTAAATAGTAATAAATATTTAAAATCTGTTTTCATTGCATGGCCTCATGTTCTAATTGACCTATGTGCATTTAAAATGTAGTGGCAGGGAGACCTTCAAGATGGCAGAAGAGTAAGACGTGGAGATCATCTTCCACCCCACAAATACAGCAGAAATACATCTACATGTGGAACAACTCCTACAGAACACCTACTGAACGCTGGCAGAAGACCTCAGACTTCCAAAAGGCAAGAAACTCCCCACGTACCTGGGTAGGGCAAAAGAAAAAAGAAAAAACAGAGACAAAAGAATAGGGACAGGACCTGCACCTCTGGGAGGGAGCTGTGAAGGAGGAAAGGTTTCCACACACTAGGAAGGCCCTTCGCGAGCAGAGACTGTGGGTGGCGAGGGGGGAAGCTTCGGAGCCACGGAGGAGAGCGCAGCCACAGGGGTGTGGAGGGCAAAGTGGAGAGATTCCCGCACAGAGGATCAGTGTCGACCAGCACTCACCAGCCCGAGAGGCTTGTCTGCTCACCAGGGCGGGTGGGAGTTGGGAGCTGAGGCTCTGGCTTCAGAGGTCAGATCCCAGGGAGAGGACTGGGGTTGGCTGCATGAACACAGCCTGAAGGGGACTAGTGCGCCACAGCTAGCTGGAAGGGAGTCTGCGAAAAAGTCTGGAACTGCCAAAGAGGCAAGAGACTTTTTCTTGCCTTTTTGTTTCACAGTGCACGAGGAGAGGGGATTCAGAGCACCGCCTAAACGAGTTCCAGAGACGGGCATGAGCCGCGGCTATCAGCATGGACCCCAGAGATGGGCATGAGACGCTAAGGCTGCTGCTGCAGCCACCAAGAAGCCTGTGTGCCAGCACAGGTCACTCTCTACACCTCCCCTCCCGGCAGCCTGTGCCACTGCCAGGGTCCCGTGATCCAGGTACAACTTCCATGGGAAAACACACGGCACACCTCCCACTGTTGCAACGTCACGCTGGCCTCTGCTGCTGCAGGCTTTCCCTGCATTCTGTACCTCTCCCACCCCCTGGCCTGAGTGAGCCAGAGCCCCCTAATCAGCTGTTCCTTTAACCCCTTCCTGTATGAGGGAAGAACAGACGCGCTCAGGCAACCTACACGCAAAGGCAGGGCCAAATCCAAATCGGAACCCCAGGAGCTCTGTGAACAAAGAAGAGAAAGGGGAGTCTCTCCCAGTAGCCTCAGGCGCAGTGGGTTAAATTTCCACAAACAATTTGATGTACCCTGCATCTGTGGAATACCTGAATAGACAACGAATCATCCCAAATTGAGGCAGTGGACTTTGGGAGAACGATATATATATATATTTTCCCTTTTCTCTTTTTGTGAGTGTGTATGTGTATGCTTCTGTGTGTGATTTTGTCTGTATACCTTTGCTTTTACCATTTGTCCTAGGGTTCTGTCTGTCCGTTTTTGTTTTTGTTTTTGTTTTCAGTATAGTTTTTAGCGCTTGTTATCATTGGTGGATTTGTTTTTTGGTGTGGTTGCTCTCTTCCTTCTTTCTTTTCTTAAATAACCTTTAATTTTTAATAATTATTTTTTATTTAAATAACTTTATTTTATTTTATTTTTTTCTTTTTTCTTTCTTTCTTTTTTTCTCCCTTTTATTCTGAGCCATTGGGATGACAGGGCCTTGGTGCTCCGGCCAGGTTCAGGCCTGTGCCTCTGAGGTGGGAGAGCTGAATTCAGGACACTGGTCCACCAGAGACCTCCCAGCTCCATGTAATATCAGATGGTGAAAATCTCCCAGAGATCTCCATCTCAACGCCAAGAACCAGCTCCACTCAAAGACCAGCAAGCAACAGTGCTGGACACCCTATGCCAAACAACTAGCAAGACAGGAATACAACCCCACCCACTAGCAGAAATGCTGCCAAAAATCATAATAAGGTCACAGACACCCCAAAACACACCACCGGACGTGGACCTGCCCACCAGAAAGACAAGATCCAGCCTCCTCCACCAGAACACAGGCACTTGTCCCCTCCACCAGGAAGCCTACACAACCCACTGAAACAACCTTAGCCACTGGGGGCAGACACCAAAAACAACAGGAACTACGAACCTGCAGCCTACAAACAGGAGACCTCAAACAAAGTAAGTTAAGCAAAATGAGAAGACAAACACACAGCAGATGAAGGGACAAGGTAATAACCCACCAGACCAAAGAAATGAAGAGGAAATAGGCTGTCTACCTGAAAAAGAATTCAGAATAATGATAGTAAAGATGATCCAAAATCTTGGAAATAGAATGGAGAAAATACAAGAAACGTTTAACAAGGACCTACAAGAACTAAAGAGCAAACAAACAATGATGAACAACACAATAAATGAAATTAAAAATTCTCTAGAAGGAATCAATAGCAGAATAACTGAGGCAGAAGAATGGATAAGTGACCTGGAAGACAAAATAGTGGAAATAACTACTGCAGAGCAGAATAAAGAAAAAAGGATGAAAAGAGTTGAGAACAGCCTCAGAGACTTCTGGGACAACATTAAACACACAAACATTCGAATTATAGGGGTCCCAGAAGAAGAAAAGAAAAAGAAAGGGACTGAGAAAATATGTGAAGAGATTATAGTTGAAAACTTCCCTAATATGGCAAAGGAAATAGTCAATCAAGTCCAGGAAGCACAGAGAGTCCCATACAGGATAAATCCAAGGAGAAACATGCCAAGATACATATTAATCAAACTATCAAAAATTAAATACAAAGAAAAAATATTAAAACCAGCAAGGGAAAAGCAACAAATGACATACAAGGGAATCCCCATAAGGTTAACAGCTGATCTTTCAGCAGAAACTCTGCAAGCCAGAAGAGAGTGGCAGGACAAATTTGAAGTGATGAAAGGGAAAAACCTACAACCAAGATTACTCTACTCAGGAAGGATATCATTCAGATTTGATGGAGAAACTAAAACCTTTACAGACAAGCAAAAGCTACGAGAATTCAGCACAAAGAAACCAGCTTTACAACAAATGCTAAAGGAACCTCTCCAGGCAGGATACACAAGGAAGGAAAAGACCTACAAAAACAAACCAAAACAATTAAGAAAATGGTAATACATACATATCGATAATTACCTTAAATGTAATTGGATTACATGCTCTGACCAAAAGACACAGATTGGCTGAATGGATACAAAAACAAGACCCGTATATATGCTATCTACAAGAGATCCACTTCAGACCTAGGGACACATACAGACTGAAAGTGAGGGAATGGAAAAAGATATTCCATGCAAATGGAAATCAAAAGAAAGCTGGAGTAGCAATTCTCATATCAGCCAAAATAGACTTTAGAATAAAGACTATTGCAAGAGACAAAGAAGGACACTAGATAATGATCAAGGGATCAATCCAAGAAGAAGATATAGAAATTGTAAATATTTATGCACCTAACATAGGAGCACCTCGATACATAAGACAGATGCTAACAGCCATAAAAGGGGAAATCGACAGTAAAACAGTCATTGTTTGTTTGGGACTTTAACACCCCACTTTCACCAATGGACAGATTATCCAAAATGAAAATAAATAAGGAAATACAAGCTTTAAATGATACTTTAAACAAAACGGACTTAATTGATATTTATAGGACATTCCATCCAAAAAAAAAAAAAACAGAATACACTTTCTTCTCAAGTGCTAATGGAACATTCTCCAGGATAGATCATATCTTGGGTCAAATTTCAAGCCTTGGTAAATTTAACAAAATTGCAAGAGTATCAAGCATCTTTTCCGACCACAACGCTATGAGACTAGATATCAATTACAGGAAAAAATCTGTAAAAAATACAAATACATAGAGGCTAAACAATACACTATTTAATAACCAAGAGATCACTGAAGAAATCAAACAGGAAATCAAAAAATATCTAGGAACAAATGACAGTGAAAACACGACAACCCAAAACCTATGGGATGCATCAAAAGCAGTTCTAAGAGGGAAGTTTATAGCAATAAAATCCTACCTCAAGAAACCAGAAACATCTCAAATAAACAACCTAACCTTATATCTAACACAATTATAGAAAGAGGAACAAAAAACCCCAAAGTTAGCAGGAGGAAAGAAATCATAAAGATCAGATCAGAAATAAATGAAAAAGAAATGAAGGAAACAATAGCAAAGATCCATAAAACTAAAACTGGTTCTTTGAGACGATAAACAAAATTGATGAACCATTAGCCAGACTCATCAAGAAAAAAAGAGAGAAGACTCAAGTCAACAGAATTAACAATGAAAAAGGAGAAGTAACAACTGACACTGCTGAAAAAGAAAGGATCATGAGAGATTACTATAAGCAACTATATGCCAATAAAATGGACAACCTGGAAGAAATGAACAAACTCCTAGAAAAGCACAACCTTCCGATACTGAACCAGGAAGAAATAGAAAATATAAACAGACGAATCATAAACACTGAAATTGAAACTGTGATTAAAAATCTTCCAACAAACAAAAGTCCAGGACCAGATGCCTTCCCAGGCGAATTCTATCAAACATTTAGAGAAGAGATAACACCTATCCTTCTCAAAGTCTTCCAAACCATAGCTGAGGGAGGAACAGTCCCAAACTCATTCTATGAGGCCACCATCTCCCTGATACCAAAACCAGACAAAGATGTCACAAAGAAAGAAAACTACATGCCAACATCTCTGATGAACATAGAGGAAAAATCCTCAAGAAAATACTAGCAAACAGAATCCAACAGCACATTAAAAGGATCATACACCATGATCAAGTGGTGTTTATCCCAGGAGTGCAACGATTCTTCAATATATGCAAATCAATCAATGTGATATACTGTATCAAAAAACTGAATAAAAACCATACGTTCATCTCAATAGATGCAGAAAAAGCTTTTGACAAAATTCAACACCCATTTATGATAAAAACCCTCCAGAAAGTAGGCACAGAGGGAACTTACCTCAACATAACAAAGGCCATATATGACAAACCCACAGCCAACATCATTCTCAATGGTGAAAAACTGAAACCATTTCCACTGAGATCAGGAACAAGTCAAGGTTGCCCACTTTCACCACTATTATTCCACATTGTTTTGGAAGTTTTAGCCACAGTAATCAGAGTAGAAAAAGAAATAGAAGGAATCCAAATCGGAAAAGAAGAAGTAAAGCTGTCACTATTTGCAGATGACATGATACTATACATAGAGAATCCTAAAGATGCTACCAGAAAACTACTAGAGCTAATCAATGAATTTGGTAAAGTAGCAGGATACAAAATTAATGCACAGAAATCTCATGCATTCCTATACACTAATGATGAAAAATCTGAAAGTGAAATTAAGGAAACACTCCCATTTACCATTGCAACAAAAAGAATAAAACACCTAGGAATAAACCTGCCTAAGCTGAGAAAAGATCTGTATGCAGAAAACTATAATACACTGATAAAAGAAATTAAAGATGATACAAACAGATTGAGAGATATACCATGTTCTTGATTGGAAGAATCAACATTGTGAAAATGACTACAGTACCCAAAGCAATCTACAGATTCAATGCAGTCCCTATCAAACTACCACTGGTATTTTTCTCAGAACTAGAACAAAAAATTTCACAATTTTTATGGAAACACAAAAGACTGCGAATAGCCAAAGCAATTTTGAGAAAGAAAAACGGAGCTGGAGGAATAAGGCTCCCTGACTTCAGAGTATACTACAAATCTACAGTAATCAAGACAGTATGGTACTGGCACAAAAACAGAAATATAGATCAATGGAACAGATAGAAAGCCCAGAAATAAACCCACGCATATGGTCACCTTATCTTTGATAAAGGAGGCAAGAATATACAATGGAGAAAAGAGAGCCTCTTCACTAAGTGGTGCTGGGAAAACTGGACAGTTACATGTAAAAGAATGAAATTAGAACACTCCCTAACCACATAGACAAAAATAAACTCAGAATGGATTAAAGACCTAAATGTAAGGCCAGACACTATCAGACTCTTAGAGGAAAACATAGGCAGAACACTCTATGACATAAATCACAGCAAGATCCTTTTTGACCCACCTCCTAGAGAAATGGAAGTAAAAACAAAAATAAACAAATGGGACCTAATGAAACTTAAAAGCTTTTGCACAGCAAAGGAAACCATAAATAAGACGAAAAGACAACCCTCAGAATGGGAGAAAATATTTGCAAATGAAGCAACTGACAAAGGATTAATCTCCAAGATTTACAAGCAGCTCATGCAGCTCAATATCAAAAAAGCAAACAACCCAATCCAAAAATGGGCAGAAGACCTAAATAGACATTTCTCCAAAGAAGACATACAGATTGCCAACAAACACATGAAAGGATGCTCAACATCACTAATCATTAGAGAAATGCAAATCAAAACTACAATGAGATATCACCTCATACCAGTCAGAGGGCCATCAACAAAAAATCTACAAACAGTAAATGCTGGAGAGGGTGTGGAGAAAAGGGAATCCTGTTGCACTGTTGGTGAGAATGTAAATTGATACAATCGCTATGGAGAACAATATGGAGGTTCCTTAAAAAACTAAAATTAGAACTACCATACGACCCAGCATTCCCACTACTAGGCATATACCCTGAGAAAACCATAATTCAAAAAGAGTCATGTACCCAAATGTTCATTGCAGCTTTATTTACAATAGCCAGGAGATGGAAGCAACCTAAGTGTCCATTGACAGATGAATGGATAAAGAAGATGTGGCACATATATACAATGGAATATTACTCAGCCATAAAAAGAAACGAAATTGAGTAATTTGTAGTGAGGTGGATGGACCTAGAATCTGTCATACAGAGTGAAGTAAGTCAGAAAGAGAAAAACAAATACAATATGCTAACACATATATATGGAATCTAAAAAAAAAAAAAATGGTTATGAAGAACCTAGGGGCAGGACGGGATTAAAGACACAGACCTACTAGAGAATGGACTTGAGGACACAGGGAGGGGGAAGGGTAAGTTGGACAAAGTGAGAGAGTGGCATGGAGATATATATACTACCAAATGTAAAATCGATAGCTAGTGGGAAGGAGCCGCATAGCACAGGGAGATCAGCTCGGTGCTTTGTGACCACCTAGAGGGGGGAGATAGGGAGGGTGGGAGGGACGGAGACGCTAGAGGGAAGAGATATGGTGATATATGTATATGTATAGCTGATTCACTTTGTTATAAAACAGAAACTAACCCACCATTGTAAAGCAACTATACTCCAATAAAGATGTTAAAAAAAAAAATGTAGCGGCAAATTCAATCTGTCGATAAGTTAGTTTGAGATACATGTGAAAAATTAGTTGATACAATCTTATCTATTATCTCCATACCAGGCCTTTCCCATTCTCTCAATATATTTTTATTAAACTCTACTCTGTGTACAGTGATACCTTAGTTGATATAATCAACATAATTTATAAGAATTAAGTATTAGGTAATACTGAAAACAAGGTTCTGAACAATTGGTTAGGCTCAGGTGCCTAATTTTTTGGTTTTATAGTTGATTTGGTGTATTTACTGACATTAAAAATGAAGAACATGTTGATTATGTGTGACATCCTTCACTATTCTCAGGTAATTATTTGACATTATGAGTGAATAATACCTTGTGATAGCACAGTATTAGTATCTTGGACAAAACTACTTTGAGTGCTTTAAATTCAATATTTTATATAAGATATTGAGATAAATAATCTTGCTGAGTATTTCTTTGCTTATAATAACATAAGCCACTTGCACATTTTCTAATGATTCCTATATTCTCATGTCAGGAGCTATGGATGAAATTTAATGAGTGTTTCTAAACACTTTTTAAAAGTGGTATCATATATTTTAATTACCCTCCTCCTATCCCATCAATCTTTGACCCTCTTCTCTTATTAATACAGATATATATTTGTTTATGATCTCTCTCATCCATTAGAATGTACACTCCAAGGAAGCAGAGATTTTATCTCTCATGTTCACTATTTTATCCCCAGGGTTTTTAGACTAGGCTATGGCAAGAGGGAAAATCTAATGCTTAATTAAAACTTGCTGAGTGAATAAATGATCAAATGTAAGCCCAGGTTTTATGTCCCTCATCGGTGCCTCTTCCAGGGACTGATTATATTTTGAGACCTCTTTTCCCAGTGACTTACAAACTTTTTGATCAGGCTTGATGGAAATACCTTTTACATCCCTGTGCTTGTGTGTGTTTGAAACAAAATAGTCATGAAACAATCTGATAATTAAAAGCTATTGTATTTCATTCTATTTATATTTATTTAAAAAATAATGCTGCAGCAGAGGATTTTTAGAGCAGTAAAAGTACTCTGTATGATACCACAATGATGAATATGGTATGAATATTGGCAAATATGCAATATTTAACGGCAAATACGCCATTTTATATTTGTCGAAACCCACAGAATGTGCAACACCAAGAGTGAGCTGTAATGTAATCTTTATGTGTACCATATGTAACCAAGAGTGTACCATAAATGCAGGTTCATCAGTCGTAACAAATGTACCACTCTGGTGGGGGATTTGATAATGGGGAAGACCATGCATATGTGGGGGCAGAGGGCACATGGGAAATCTCTGGACCTTCCTCTCAATTTTGCAGTGAACCTAAAACTGCTCTAAAAAAATAAAGTCAGTTAAAAAAAAATAATGCTGGTCTTGTAATTTATTTCACAATGCACAAACATGCAGTTTGTAACACTGTTTTAGACAAAAATGCCAAGAGGTAAACCACATTAATTTTTGAGTATGTAGAAAGAACACATGTATTAGTCAGCCTTGGATGGTGTAATCTCAAGTCTAAATTTTCCTGAATTTCCTAGGCTTCTCAGGGCTTCCAGCTCTCTCTATATATCATATACAGAGATATTCTCATACCCCAGACTTTCAGGAGCTGAAAGGCCTAAAAGAGACTGGAAAATGTCTCTTCCTTGAGCAGCTGAGAAATTATGTAAATCTGGAGTTGGATTCAGCTACAAACAAAGCAAAATACTAAAGTTATTTCATATAATTCTCACCACAACCATACAAACTAAAGAATGACTACTCACCTTTTTTAAGTTAAGAAACTGAGGCTCAAAAGGTCAAATGACTTAAGGTGACAAGGCTAGTGAGCAGCAGAGTCTTGATTCGCTCCTGTTCCATATATAGTCCCCTACCCCTGGGAGGTAGAGGCATGATCTAGAAGTTCTTGGAATCCAGAGGCAGTTCCTCTGGACCTCCGAGCTTCCAGACACTCAGAGTAGGGAGGCCCAAAGTCCTGGATGTTCCCTGCCTCTTTTTGTGGACCACGAATACAACACAATCCCCCCTCAACTTCTTCAACTTTCCTGTCTGTCCTGGCTCAACCCCACCCAACTTCTAGACCCTTCTACTTTTCAGGGGGTGGGGGTGGGACATATACCAACACCCTTGAGGATTTACTGTACACTTGGTCACACGCACCTCTCATACCTAGGGCCCTGTGAGATAGGAAGGACAGGCTGTGTTTCTCCCTGAGAAATTAACCTTGACTTGGCCAAGGTCACACCTACTGGAGCTCAAAGGAAGCTCAGAAACAAGCTCATTTACTATTGAGCTCTTCCACTTTTTCACTTAGTAAAATCTTGACTGAGTAGAATCTGATCTTGATTATTGTAAACGACAAACTTCCAACTCCAGCCCTCCTCCCCAAACCCCACCATCACCCAAGCAGGAGCCATGTCTTATGGGTGGAGGAGCCCATCACCTCTGGAGAAGTTTGGGGATTCTACCCTCTCCCACTTCCTCCCGGCCACACTGTTCCTTGTTCCTCGCTGTCCCTCTGGTCTACCCTCTAGGGTTAAGCCCAGAGTGGTGGGAAGAGTTGCGTCCTACGGTCACACTGGGCGCGCTCAGTGGCAGAGCGGGCTTCGGCCGGACCCAGGCAGCCTTGTGCGCGCGCCGCGGCTGGGAGCCCGAGTGCGCGCAGCTCAGGGGCCGCCGCCGCCGCTGGGGCCGAGGACGCGGCTTCTCTGCTCGCCCGCCCGGGACGCCGCGCCACCCGCCCCCTGCAGCCTGTGTTGCAGCTGCCGGCCACCGGAGGGGGCGAACAAACGTCAACCTGTTGTTTGTCCCGTCACCATTTATCAACTCTCAGCACCACAAGGAAGTGCGGCCGCCACCCGCGCGCGGAAAGTTCAGCATGCAGGAAGTTTGGGGAGAGCTCGGCGACTAGCACGGCGGGGCGGCCCGGGCTAGCGCAGGGCGAGCGTGGGGTCCAGAGCGCGGCGTGGTCCTGGGAGCCTGTCCCGGCTTTTTCTTGGAGCGACGCTGTCCCTAGGTCGCTGATCCCAATGCACCGGCTCATCCTTGTCTACACGCTAGTCTGCTCAAACTTTTGCAGCTACCGGGACACTTCTGCAACTCCGCAGAGCGCATCCATCAAAGCTTTGCGCAACGCCAACCTCAGGCGAGATGGTAAGAGACTCAGATTTTATTTTTTTTAATTAAGTAATCACATTTTTTGTTGTCATCATTGTTGTCCCACACCCCTTTTCAGTCTTTCATATGAACCTTGGTTGTGTGTATGGGTGGGTGGAGGGGGGAGGGGGAAGAGGGGTCGGGTCCTGTCTCCAGTCCCGAGAGAGCCCCTTCTTCGGGAATGGACAGAGGGGTGTGGGACGCGTGCCTGAGGGGATCGGATAGGTCAGGTGGCTCATCTCCCTGACCCTAGAGAAGTCATTTTGGTGTCCAACAGTCAACTGATGCTAGGATCCCCAGAGTTGAAGAAAGTTGCAGGCTGCGCCGCAACACGGTCAGGCTCTTAACCTTTTGGACTGGAAACACGGATAGATGGGGCATTTGTGATAGGTGGAGGGACTCAAGAGTGGCTTTCTCTGGGTGATTTATTTTTATTTTTCTTAAGTGTGGGGAAAGGGAATGATTCATTTCAGAGGAAATGATAGCTGGAACAGAGTGACAACTTATTTATGTATTATTTATGTTGAGGAGACTGCGGTGTGCAGTATGTTGCCCTTTTCATCCCCAGAGTGATTTTTCCAGTGGAGTTCAGCGTGGCTCAGAAACTCAGAGTCTGGGAGAAAAATGCCTTTTGGAGTTTTATCTGTATCCCAGGGGGACCTGGCTTCTGCTATTAGTTGTCTTGCATAGAATTCTTTCCAACTGTTTGCAAGAAGCAAAGCTCTTTAAACAGCTCTCCTAAGCAAGGTCCCAAGCAGGCTTGTTTGTTTTCCTTTACTATGGAGGACACCTGGGTCATTGGATCCCAGCGATTTTAATTGCGTTTATTGACTTTCTGGGCCTCCACCAAGGTCTGATTTATTCCTGAATTCTCAAGTACAGCTGATGTTGCCAATAATTTGCAGCTGTTTCCGCCATCTACCTGAACTGACCCATAGGTTTTTGTGTTTGTTTTGTTTCCCTTCATCAAAAATATCTTTCTTTCCTTCTGCTTGCTTAAAGTTCTAACAGATCTCCTAAGGAGATCACCAAGCTATTCTTAATGGCTTCACTCTTGGAGCTGGCAACATTTGACCTCTGGTAATTACGTATTAGCCTTCTTATTTTCTTATCAGTTTCTCTCTTGGTATGTCCTTAATTTGGACATCACTGAAAGGCTTCTGTGCTTTGAAACAAACAAACAAAAACTTTATTATATTTTCTGGTGGCAAGTATGCTGTGTGTTTCAGTGTGCTAAAGTCATCTGAAGTGGAGGGGGTACAGAGAAGGCACAGAGTAACCTCCAGGCAGAAGGTCACCCTGTATTTATAGAATTACCTTATCACAGTATTTTGTGTAAAATATGCTAGCAGTGCATTTTTGATAACTCTTCATCTTAGTGTAAGCACAAAATTATCTTATTAATTTTAAAAAAAAGGTTTAGGCTCAAGACTAAACTTTCATAGCTTTGTTTCACTCATTAATGTTTCCACCAGGGACAATCTTCTACTCACTGAGTTTTTAGATTTGTTAATGTTTGCACTTAATGTGCCCTTTCAGCTACATAGAGTAAAAGGCCATTTATAATTTGTATGACTTCATAGCGGTAATTTTGTAATCCTTAGCTTCCCAAGTATGAGTTACAAGAAATCAAGGACAGAAAATCAAAAGTATGTAACCATTGCCCATTAACCCAAGATTCTGACTAAAACCAAGTCACGCAGCTCATATCTCTGTTTTTTGGAAAAGAATAATCTCATTTTACTTTTTGCTGTTAAAACTCTGTACATCTATCTAGTCTATACGAGAAGTGCTAATGCTTTATTTTAGTAAAATTTGAAAACTACCCTGGATTTATTTCTTCATATTTTAGCTAGAGCTGTTATGCAGTTACAGCACACATACACACACACACTTTGATTAGTTCAGATTGCTCAGTACTTAACTCAGTGTCAACCTCATTTATAAACAAGGCTAGGAAAGGGGGAAAGGTAGTTGGATTAAAAGAAAGTTGTTGTATACAGAGTAAAAATAATTAACACTCATAATGAACTTTTAGTTGGGGGAATTTTCAAAAGGCAGCTTATTCTAGTTAAAGAGAGACATTCTCTAAAAATGGTAACATTGCCCCAAAGGAAAGCAGTTGGATCTTAGGAGGTGAAAAAGAGTCTTAGAAATTACAATGGTTTGTGGTCCTCCAAAGAGTCAGTACATATAAACAGATATTCAGTACATCTGTAGTATTAGCAATTCATAGGGAGCAGATGTGATTAGAAAAAAAAGAATGTCTAAAAAGGCTTCTTAACCAGGGGAGTGATGATATGAAGAAAAGGTTGAGAAACACTGTTGTAGAGTTTTGGTGAGAGAGTAAGAATAAAGGGTCTTTGAAAAAGTTTAGACATCCACTGGGAAATTTTAATGGCAACAATTGAGCTGATGAGAGAAAGTAATAACTTATTAAATTAAACCCTTTTTCTGATTCCAGACATTTTAAACTTGCTCTCTCAAAGTTCCTTAATGGCTCAATAAAGGGGACAATACTCTTGATCTGATTAAGACAGGGTATAAGTTTGCAGAGGACATAAACAGAGAATACAATAAGGGGAAGATAGAAGATAAAAGTTTCCAAACATTAATTTAGGGTCCTTAGAAGACCTGGCCCTCAGATTACAAATTGTAGGAAGTCTAACAAAAGATTAGATATGGCCCTTACTAGGGGTTTCGAAACCATTATCTAATGACGGAACTGTCTTTACACTTGAGGGCCATCGTTTTGTCTCTGCTGACCCTGTTAGCTGCTGCCTAATGTTGGGGTTAAGAAAGGAAGAATGATGACAGGAATCCCCTGTTCTTGGCATGAGGTATGTTGGATCCTATCCAGCCTGATACAAAATCTTGATTTTTGGTCTCCCAGTACCTAATAGCTCCAGGTAACTGAAGTAGTTAAGAAATGAATTGGAGATAGAGTGTGAAGGTTGGTAAATGATAGTCTCCTTCTACCCAGTGTAGGAGGCTGCTCTGTTGCAGTCTCCTGGCCTTTCAGAACTCTTCATCACATTATGTTCTTGTTCTAAAAGGGATGTCTGTAGAGCCCTTGCCAGCACTTGCAGAATGACAAAAGGTGACCCAAGGAAGAGGGTGGTTGAATTTGGTCCCTGTCTCCAGGAGGAAACTAATAGGTTCTATAGCCAAGAAGAATTAAAATATAACAGTTTGCAGTGCTTAATTGAGTATTTATGCTTCCTTATATCATATTTGTTATTCTTTCTCAAACTGATTTACTTTTGAAACCCATTCCTGATCCAACTCTTAGCACAGAGAAAATCTTCCTTTAGCAATAGCATCTACATATTTTTATTTTAGTGCCTGTGCAGTTGGTGCTTTTGTTATAATAACTGGCCACAACTGGTATTTCTCAGAGTGTGAATCAAGAAGTGTGAAGGTAGCAATTAACTGACAGTATTGCTTACTTATTTTTAAATCTAACTAGATAGAACTTCCTGCTTATGGGGTTAAGATTACAGATGCACTCTTCATTTTCTTGACCCTTTTTTGCTTTCAGAAAGTACAGGTGTTGGTGGTAAATTATTCTGAATATAGTTCTGTTTTGTTGTTTAGTATGCCAGGACTTGAATTGTCTATTGTCTATTATCATTATCTTGTGATTGGCCTGCAGTTTTAGTAATTGTGGTCTGAGATGCTTTTTTAAGTGGTCCAGCTTATTTCTTAAATAACATCAGTTTCTATTGTCCTCATTGATGACAGCACACTGACTTTGGTGCAAAGATCAGAGCTTAAAGGAAAGGCAAAAATAAAACAGAGGGTAATTTAAACAAATTAGTTTTAAAGTGTCTGAAAGCTAAGAATCACATTAGTGTCTAAACCTGAGGTTCTTCTGTATTTATATTTTTCTGTTCAACTCTAAGTGTATTAAGGCTACAGAGCGTAATGGAGATTACATATTTTAAATGCAACATGGCTTTGACTTGCCACCATAGGTTATATTACTTAATAGAAGTTCTTTTAAAGAGGTGAGTTTAGCCAGATATCTCCACAGTGTATAGTGGAAGATGCCATAAGGTTGTGAGTTATACTAATAACCATTGTGTGTTCATTGAATGACAGTGATTTTTGAATACAGGATTTTTCCCTTTCAGCAAATGAAAGCAAACCTTTATTGTTTATTAAAGTGCTAACAATGGAGCAATGTCAAACAATGGAGCAATGTCCCCAGAGTCACTTACATGGGACTCCTGAGCATATGTGGTCTCAGAGAATCCTGTCATTCTGAGAGTCTGGAGGATATAGACATTTATGTCTCTGTCCTTGAGAGCTGAGTCATGATGCAAATCATCTTCCTTCTGGAACTTACTCTTGAACTTTCTTCGCTGAAATGATATTAGTGTAAAAAGGCATTAGCTGAACATTTTAATAAAATTCTTCTTGTATTAAAATAGGAGCCTAGTTCAAAATTTCTAAATTTAAAGTGCCCAGTGCCTGGATATCACTGAGGTCCCCTCACCCTGGAAGCCCCTCTGCAGCGCAGCATGCCAGATATTGGATTTTATTAACTGGATCTGAGGTCTCATTAGGGTAATGTAAATCACAGAGGTAACCTGGTTAGTGTTTGACAACATTTTAAGTTATTTCAAAGTTTTACATTTCAGAATTTATGCAATTTTGAAAGGGACTTTTTTATATAACTTTTACGTGAAGGACAGTTTCAGCAAAAAGCTACAGGGGGATGATATACAGTAGCAAAAGGAAAGAATCCAAGACAAATGCTGCAGCAAAAATGTTCTGACTCCCCATATAGTATTTTAGGACCAAATGTAAGTCCTAAATAAAGGAATAAGCCCGTGAGACACTAAAGTGCAAAAGGGCACAGACAGGAAGAAATATTTCCTTCCAAGAATTTTTTTTTCAGAATAAGAATGAAGCATGCCTTGTTTCTTACAAGCATTGATGATGAATATAGTAATATATCTTTGCTCTTCACCCTGATAAGCTGACATTCATTTATTAGCTTTAATTTTAATAGATTAATACTGTGTTTTTTGTGATTTGTGCCGTGTGCAGACAGGGAGGTCATAGCACATGAGCTGTCCTTCATTATGAAGAGTGATCTTTTCCCAAGTTTGGGGTTTTTTACTTGAGCACTTTTTGTAGAGTGTTTATAAAGACGGACAGTTTTGGGTGCAGTGCTTTGCCTATAAATATGAGCCAAACGTGATTTGAAACCTTGTATGTTAGGACTCTTGACTTTTGAAATTTGAAATCTAGCATGCCTCCTTTGGACTGAGGGAGCTCAGTGACAGTTCTTGAGTGTGGGCTCTGAGAATGGGTTGAATATGCTGTGTTAGTTTTGAACAAGTCATTTCAGATCCGATGTGAGAAGCTGCTGCTAAGCTCTGCATTTTGCTGAAACATTTAATAAGCTCTATAGCAAGAGCCTACTTTTTCAGAATTTCACTATTCAGCAGCTTCAGCTATGTAAAATGCAACCAAATGAACTAATATATGTGCAACAGATCTACTTAAAGGCCAAATCAGTGTCACAACGTGTATAAATGAGGTCATAAAGTTCCTGTGGTAGACACTTATATACCCTTTTCCTTTACTTTCCATGTAGTTCTATCTCACTTGCATATGTGGTTTCCCTGTCCACAGCACAGCAAGAGCATGGTGTTAGAATAGAGAACAGGACTGGTTCGATATATTCACACTATTAGCATTGAGAAGTGACAGCTAGTAGTTTTCCTGCTTCCTCTTACTTTTTTCAGGCTTCAAAAAGCATTCATAAGACCTGAGCAAGCACAGCTGGCTTAGGCTTCTTATTGAATCAGGTGAGAATAGCTCCAGCTTGCAATGGACTGAATATTTATTTGTGTCCCCCCAAAATTTGTATGTCAAAATCCCAACCCCCAGTGTGATGATCTTAGGAAGTGGAGCCCTTGGAAGTTGATTAGAATCATGAGAGCAGGGCCCTCATGAATGAGATTAGCACCCTCATAAAAGAGACCCCAGAGATATCCTCACCTCTTCCACCACATGAGGAGACAGCAAAAAAACATGGAATCTGCTGGACTTCCCAGCCTCTAAGACTCTAAGAAATACATATGTAGTTTTAAGCCACTCAATCTGTAGAATTTTGTTATAGCAGCCCCAATGGTCTCTAACCTCTTTCCGTATGTCACCAGGGAAGTACTATATTACAGCCCAGTAAAACTGATGATTTTAGAGGATGTTCTTGAGTCTTAAAGGAAAGTTTAGATTGTATGTTTAATAGGTTTACCAGGATCATAAACTGGAAGTGGTATTAGCTTATGTATATATGGATTTCAACCAGAAAATTGACAATGCTTACTATGACAACCTTGTGGAAAAGAAAAATTATAGTCTGGATAATCATGGACTGTTATTATCATTCTTTTAGTGATAACTAATCGATTTGTGTTAGCCAAGAGGGAGGTGAACAGGAATTTTTATCTGCATTTTGGATTAGACCCTATTGGGTTCAGGATTCTGAATAACTTGAATGAAGACACAGAAAACACATTTACTTGCATACTTTATCTGGAAAAAATAGTTAACAGGTTGAATTAGATAGAGTTTGGCTGATTTTTTCTGTAAAGGGCCAGATAGTAAATATTTTAGGCTTTCCTAAAGTCATGAGGTCTCTGTTGCAACTATTCAACTCTGCCATTATAGCATGAGAGCAGCCATAGGAATTCCATAAATGAATGTGTGTGGCTGTGTTCCAATAAAACTTTATTTACAAAAACAGGCAGTGGGCCTGCAGGCTGTAGTTTGCTGACTGCTGAATTAGAGAATCTACATGCTCTTAGGTTGAAATGATGGGTTGATCCTATCAGAACGAAATTCAACAGGGATAAATGCAAAATCTAGTTCTTTGGTTAGAAAATAAAAACAACTGCATAATTACAGAATGGAATAACTTGAATTAACTTCAGTTTATGCTATGCTAGATAGAGAGATAGAATGATAGATAGATAGATAGATAGATAGATAGATAGATAGAGATATGTCTATATCTTTATCTTCTAACTGGTTTAGTTGAACACAGCTTATGCTTCAACAAATGATGTAGCTGCTAAACAACAACAACAGTGTAAAACTGGTATTAGTGTTAATACTATGTCGGGATCAGGGAGGCAGCAGTGCTCTTATAAATTAGACTCTGTTCAGTCGTGCATGAGGGTGTTGTGCTCTTGGTCTCTCTCCTGTGCAGGATTCCGCCTCTTTCTGACTCCTTCAAACCCATGCCCTAAACCCACAGAGTTTACTACTCTCCTGTATTTAAACTTTCTCTTCTTATTGTCTCCATCCTGTTAGCCCACACATATGTTTAAGTGTCTTTGCATTCTCCCACAACATATATAATTTGTTTTAATGTTTTTCTTCATTTTATCACCATATAAACTTCTTCGGTCTCACCATGCCTTACTGTCTCTACTTCTTGTTTCCCTTACCCATTGCAGTTTGAAGTCATCCCTACCACTCTGGGTGAGGTCACTGTGATCTGTAGCCTCCTTTGTGATCATTCTTGAAATGATCTCTTCCTTTGGTTTGACACTACCCCTCCTTTGCCTTAACTATTCCTAAATGTAAGTTTGAAATGGTGATAGAAATAAAGCCAGAATTAACACAGTACTTATTTTAGGTTCTTTGGAGAAACAAGATTAGAAAAGGCTTAAAAAGTGTATCTTATGTTTTGTTCTGTCCCTGTAACCATTATGAATAGTGAAAGAAGTAGGAAAAATCTTAGAATGTAATTGGGATCTTGTTAATATAAAAAGAAACAATGTTTAAAGTTAAAAAATAATGTCATATTATAACCTATCAAGCTCTACAATTGAAGCATTTTGGAGGTAGATATGTACATATACATATATATAAACTTATAATATTTAAAAAACAGAATACTTATACTATAGAAATATGACATTGAATAACCACATAGAAATTTTCCCTTATATCATTGAGTGCTCTTCTACTTATTTATTTTTTTGTCTCCTTGGCTGAGTCTTCATCTTCATGTCTGCCCTTAAGGCTCTGGCCTTAGCCTTATCTTCTCACTTTTCCTCACTGTTAGTCTCAAGAGGATCTTAGTTTTTTCCAAAGTATCAATTGCTACTTATATGTGAATGATGTGTAAATCTATTTTTACTGCTTCTGCTGTTTATTGAGCTTTTGATCTGTCTTTTTATTTCACTTCTTGAGGTCTGCAATGGGTGATCCCACTGGCACTTAAAGGAAATGCTCCAATTCAGTAGGCCTCAGGGTGAAATTATCAGTTTTTTAAAATATTGGGTTATTCATCCAATGGTGAATTCCTTAGCAGTATTAATCCTTTTGTTGTTTTTCTTCCAGACACAACATAATTGTTTTTGAATGAACTATTGAGTGAATGTGCTGACCAGGTATCACATTTTAGACAGGAATTGCACCACCCTATGTAGCCTTTTCTGACTCCCAATCCTCCCTAGGTAGAATTGGCTACTCCTTTGTTTTCCCAATGTTTCCATGGTGCTTATTTATTTACAAATCTGCCATCTGCTGATGTGAGCATACTTGTTATATTTAATGAAGCTGTGCACCTCATTGTCTGTTTCATTGCCTGGCACGTAGGACTTCTCCTCAATAAGGTTTGAAGAGTCAGTAAATCAACCAATCACTGTCTTCTGTTTATGACTGATATTTGGGCCACATGAGCCCTATCAGATTGTAAATGAATGGGAGCAAGGATGTTTAAACTCTGAATCTAGGGTGACTGTAAGGTTTCTGTTAATTGTCTGGATGGCTGTTTGTATTATTGAACAGGATAAGGATTAGAAGAGGAAGAACAGATGAGGGAAGGTCATGAAGATAGAAAATTAATTTGTGGATACTTTAAGCTTTAGGAGCTTGTACAATATCCATGTGGATGAAATCTAGAGGAGGGAGGTAATAGAGAAGCACTCATTTGCATGAAATGCATGCACAGTGAACATGAAGTAATCAACTATGTGCTATCATGTTTTAAAAGTAAGTGGTCGAAGTGAGAGAGTGGCATGGACACATATACACTACCAAATGTAAAATAGATAGCTAGTGGGAAGCAGCCACATAGCACAGGGAGATCAGCTCGGTGCTTTGTGACCACCTAGAGGGGTGGGATAAGGAGGGTGGGAGGGAGACGCAAGAGGGAGGAGATATGAGGATATATGTATACGTATAGCTGATTCACTTTGTTATAAAGCAGAAACAAACACACCATTGTAAAGCAATTATACTCCAATAAGGATGTTAAAAAAAAAAAAGGATGTGGAGAAAAGGGAACCCTTGTACACTGTTGGTGGGAATGTAAATTGGTGCAGCCACTATGGAGAACAGTATGGAGGATGCTCAAAAAACTAAAAATAGAACTACCATATGACTCAGCAATTCCACTCCTGGGTTTATATCTGAAAAAAACACCAACACTAATTCAAAAAGATACATGCACCCCATTGTTCATAGCAGCATTATTTATAATTGCAAAGATGTGGCAACAACCTAAGTGTCTATCAACACATAAATGGATAAAGAAGATGTGGTGTATATGTACAGTGGAATAGTACTCAGCCATAAGAAAGAACGAAATTTTGCCATTTGCAGCAACATGGATGGACCGGGAGGGCATTAGGCTAAGTGAAATTAAGTCAGACAGAGAAAGATAAATACTGTATGATACCACTTATATGTGGAATCTAAAAAATACAACAAACTAGTGAATATAACGAAAAAGAAGCAGACTCACAGATATAGAGAACAAGCTAATGGTTACCAGGGAAAGAGGGAGAGGCAATATAGGGGTGGGGGAGTGGGAGGTACAAACTATTGGGTGTAAGATAGGCTGAAGGATGTATTGCACAAGATGGGGAATATAGCCAATATTTTGTAATAACTGTAAATGAAAAGTAACCTTCAAAAATTGCATAAAAAATTAAAAATTAAAAAAAGTCAAAAAAAAAAATAAAGTGGTATTCATGATTGTGGGTGTATAATACTAATAGCTGATATTCCTAGAGTTCTTATAACATGACAAAGTGCTTTCATAGCCATTATAGACAGTGGCTTGGTGTGAAGAATTGGTCATTTCTAAATGACTTAGTTGAAAATTTCAAGATCACATATACTTTTAGACTGCTGCCTTAGGCATAAGCATGACACTTTGGGGTTAATTTTGGACTAATATCAATGAAATGTGGAGAATTTTCAACTGTTTCTCCCCCACGCAACATCCCCCCACACACCCTGGCCAAAAAAACCTCACACATACTCTGACTAGAATCAATCCTTTTTGGTATACCTTTCCTTTCCAGAATTAGTATTTGAGTACTTCTACGTGAAGTTCCCACTACTTAATAAAAGTTCAAAAGAAAGAAAAAGAAATAAATTAAGGATCATGAAACAAGTCTTAAGGTTCAGTCAGGATGATTGACTATGGAAAGCTAAGGAAAGAGTAATGCATCTCCATTCTGTTTAAAGATTTATCTACAGAGAGAGAACATGTTCACACTATTTTACTGAGGATTAAATAAGAGAGTTGCTATTGAATGGAATTAAAAAAGTATACATTTCCTATGAAAACAAAAAGTCCATAGATGAAGTTGCTAAACATGGAATTAAGAGATGTTTAGATAGTTGCTAATTAAAAAAAAGGGAGAGAGAGAGAGAGAGATGGTGTGAGAGCTATTTGGAATTTAGTTTAAGTACAGCATATGCGGAGATTATTTAAATACCCCAGGAAGAGCCACTGTGGCTTTATACTGTTTTCATTCAATTCTTTAGTTTACTACTTTTCACCAGAGCCAACTGCAATAAACATAAACACTACTCATTTGTTCAACAAATATTTATTGAGTACTGACTACATGGAAATCTCTGGATGAAACACTGAGGCAGAAACAGTTAAACCTAGGGCACACTCTCTATTCTGTTAAAGCTTATACTTCAGTTGATGAGATAAAGTATTCATGGGAATAAACAAAGGGCAAGACAGGGCCATCTGTGTGCCGCCATCATGTTACTTTGTTGTTGTTGTTGTTTTTAAATACTCTGTCCTTTTGACCAAATTGTAACCGTAAATCATCTATCCTAATATTTAGTTCAGAAAAAAATGATATTGATTAAGCTGTTGTTGAGCACAGTACTATTTGAAGATTGAAAGACAAATCCTTTATTGGTTATTACTATTACTATTATTATATCAATTAAGATTTGAGCAGAAAAGTAACTTTTAATTGTAGAACTGGGAGTCATACGTTCTTGGTTTTAGATTTTAGGCTAAATATTTCTGAACCATAAAAACAAATATAGGGGCTCACTTACCTACTCAGGAAGACTTGACTTTTTAACATGTGATATGCACTATGATTATTTGACCACTGGATGGCAGCAGAAAAAAGACAGCTTTGTGCATCCTTTTTTTTTTTTTTTTACTCCCTCTCTTGGTTGGGCATGTCAGTTCAACTAGGGAAATTTTATATTTTCCAAATACATTGAAAAGAATAAACTACAAATCATGTTAATCTGTCATGAATATATAACTATTATAGTCCATATGACCTCAATAAATTTTAAGTATAATTAAAATATGTTGAAAATACATGACTATTTTACTGCTTTGTACCCTTTACTCATCTAGTTTGCATGTATAAAATTCCTGAATGTCCAATTTAGAAACATTGATTAGTTGAAAATCATTTTCTGAACAACAGTTGCATGTGCACAGCCACTGGTTGACAAATTTCCTTTGAGTGCATGGCCAGCTAGTTGGCCACTCTAGACTTGCAGTAAGTCCCTGGAGACTCCTCATTACTTGTCAGGTGAATGGGTTTATCAAAAATAAGTTACTTTGGGGGACAAAAGCATTATTATGATATCAGAAGTGAGAAGTCATCTTCTCTGAACGTTGCAGTTTCTGAGATCCTAAGGAGACACAGGGCAGAGTGGTGAGCATGTAAAAGTGTAGGAACATGAAACCTGCAGCTCTCTACCTAGATGCAGAGCAGTAATCAGTTATGGGTGTGCAATAGCCACATAATTCCACATTAAAAACATTTGGTTGTGTTCATTCAGCTTTAACAAAAATTTCAAAGTGGTATACAAAAATGACCATTTTTAGTGAATGCTTTAGGGCAGATTGGAAAACTATGTATTGGGGTCTGTATGAGGCTGAATAATGACCCTCATGTCCTAATTCTGGTACCTAACTGCCATGTTCTGTGGCAAAGACTCTGCAGATGTGATTTAGCTTAGGATCTTGAAAAGGTGAGATTATCCTGAATTATCTCAATGGGCCCTGATGCAATCACAAATGCCCTTATGGGAGAGAGGCCTAGGGAGATTTGACACAGGCAGAAGAGAGGGCAATGTGACCACAGAAATGGAGATTTGAGTGCTGCTGCGACCACAAGCCAAGGAACGCTAGCAGCCACCAGAGGCTGGAAGATGCAAGGAACAGATTCTCCACTCGAGCATCCGGAAGGAGCAAGACCCTGCCAACACCTTGACTTTGGCTCTTTGAACTGATTTCACACTTGTGGCCTCCAGGATTCTAAGAGAATAAGTGTGTGTTGTTTTAAGCCAGTAAACTTGTGGCAATTTGTTACAGCACTCACAGGAAACTAATAAAGGGTCTTTGATGTGAAAGATGAATGGTTGAACTGCTTACTTTTTCAGCAGTTTTCTAACTGTAAAATTTCATTGGCCAATAAAGCTGTATCGACATTTTAATGGTGCATTTTGATCTCCGCCTTTGAGAATTCTCTAGTAAGACAAGCCTTACTTCTGCCCTAGTTCCATATCAGAATATTTAGGAAATTCTGGTTCCAAATCTTATCTATTTTTCAGATAAGATTAAGTCCTGACATGATGAAAAGGACAGTGATCCTATTTCATCATATTTTCATTGATTCTTAAAATTTTCCCTTAACCTAAATATGTCATTTATGCATTTGTTGGCTCATAGTTTATTCATTTGTTTATGCCACAGAGTTTGTCATGAGACTATTACGTGTCAGTTTCTATACTAAGTTCTGGGGCAAAGTGTTGAAAGTGATGTGATAATAATTATTTTGTTAATTAACTATATGATAATCATGTGATAATAGCTACCATCCCCAGAGTACTTATTGGTATGGAGAGTATGCTGATGTAATATGATATGTGTAAGTGCAATGATGATATTGTATGTTAGGTGATGGAACATAGATATTTCTAGATGACATATTTGCAAATATTAGGATTATTAGAAATTTGGAGTTTAGGACAGAGTCAGAGAATTCCAGTTGAATTTCTGAGCCCAGTTCCCTTAGCTCAGATTGAACCCAATTCTCACCACTGTAGGCCATCATTGTCCAACAGAAATAGAATGCAAACCAATGTTATTTTAAAAACTTTAGTAACCATATAAAAAAGTAAAAAGAAAAGCATGAAGTTAATTTTAATAATATATTTTATTTAATCCAATCTATATCCAAATATTATTGTTTCAATGTTTAATAAATATTTTTAAAATATTGATTTGTTTTTATATTATTTTTATCATATTGAGCCTTCAAAATATGATATGCATTTTATATATACATAGAACACATACTATTTCAGACTAGTCACATTGCAAATACTCAGTAACCACATGATGCTAGGCATTACTGATTTGAACAACACAGTATCTTAAGATTATTTATGTAGACAAACACAAGTTATCACTGGTGTTTTTCCAACATAAAAAAATATTGAACTTATGAAAACTATATCTCCCTCTCTTTGTTGCAACGTGTTTAAATTGACTGTGTCACTTTTTAGGGGGATTAATAATCCAGCATGGGCAAGTTTTATGTGGTTTATATTTTGTTTTCTTATATCAACATCGTTAGAGTTGACATTTCTGTTTATTTTCATGTATACTCTTAAAAAAATTTTTTTTGCAGTATCTCATAAACTTGCAGTCAACTGGGCTACTCAGTTTATATTATATGCAGGTGCAAAATTTCTGATATTTGAGAAGCTTCTTTTGAAAACAGCAGCTGGCACTTCATTTCTCTGCTATGGATGGAAAAAAGCTGTGTTTAACCAGCACTGGTTTTCCTTTTCATTTACAACTTAATTTGACTTAGGTAATGATAACATTCTCTTTCTATCACTTGACCAGTTTAAAGAATTACTCTTTCTGGCTGATCAGTAAAAGATCTGTGAAAAACAAAATACTGCTAGGTGTTTGGGAAGGGGTTAACCTATTATATATTTGGTACAGATTTTTATTAAATTACCCATATCTCCTTGGCTTTGGACAGCATATATTTGGAGCATGCCTTTTTGTTAAGGAAAATTAAATGTTATGAAAACTGTTGTTTTGCATTTGAAAATTTCAGATCTATCATTCGTTTACTCCATGGCCAAGAAGTGAAAGGTGATTAATAAAAGTTATTACAGAAATATAAATAATTTCTACTTTTCCTAAGTGACATATTTCTACCAAGCTTTTGGTTGGGTGTTTGTTGGCATGGACTTTTAATATGTTTGTAATTTGGGCAAGCAAAAGTGTTCTATCAAGTAGAATGGCTTGTAAGGGTGTACTTTTTTTCCTTAACTGATTTTAGAAACATCTCATTGGATTGTGTTCCTGTGAGAGGCTTATATGCAATGATGTTATGTAAAACTCTCATTGCTGTAAAATTTATTTCTTTCTGTGGGGGTTGCAACCTGAGTTGCCCATTTTGATGTCTCATCCCAGGAAGGACCTCAGCATGGTATACCTAGTTTTCAAAACAAACACCCAAGATTGGAAAGGCTAAGGAAGGCTAAGAAAGGCAGTGCTTCATGAGCTCAGAATCTCTTCAACAACTCTTTATGTCAAGACACAGCATGACTCTATTGTTACGGAAAAACTTTTATTCATAAGGCACTTTTTGTTTTCAGTGAAGAAGTGGTTTTGAAAACAGTGACTTTTTTAGTATGCCCTCGTGCACCCTTCTCACTTACCTCTACTTGAAATTGTATCATTCATTTTTATTTGTGCATGTCCTTTATCCTCCCAAGAATCTAAGCTCTGTTAGGATAGAGACTTTGTCTCTTTTATTCCCTACTGTATGCCTGGCTCCTGGAATAGTACCAGGTGTATAGGACATGCTCAGTAAGTATTTGCTAAATGATTGGATGAACATCAGCAGAGTGCAATTCAGATGAAGCTCAATCTTGAAGCAAGAGCAAGGTGTCTGTGGGTAGCAGTGGTGGACTGACTTGGAAGCTAATGAAACTTAAGCTTCAGGGTCCTTCCCTTACTAGGTCCCTTCCAAGGCCCTATTACCTAATTTTATATTTATAATATAAAATGATAGTTTTCTTAAAGAGAGCATCCCAAATTGTATGTGTCAGACCCCACAAAATCTGAATGATTCCTTGGTATTAAGGTACATATCTTGCCATTTGAGTTTATTCTGAAGAAATGTGAAAATATCTTCTACCAGATAAACAAATTAGTACAGCAGGACTCCGTTACCCCACGAGCTGGCTTAACCACATGGTCTAGTCTTAATTTAAAACATTCTGACAGACTAATGAGCACAGTGATTGCAGTGCTTTTGTGTTACTTCCCTTGTATGCATTTTTGCTTCCATGATTGAGACATATATACATATATATATATACACACACACCACGGGTCTGTTGTACAGCAGTCCCCCCTTAACCACCGTTTCTCTCTCCATGGTTTCAGTTACACGCAGTCAACTGCGGTGGGAAAATATTAAGTGGAAACTTCCAGAAATTTAAGAAAAACCCACAAGTTTTAAATTGTGCACCATTTTGTGTAGCATGATGAAATCTCCTGCTGTCCCACTGTAGTCCGCTGACAAAGTGAATCATCTTTTTGTCCAAAGCCCTTTAGTCACTCAGTAGCCATTGTAGGTTATGTTGAGGTATCATAGCACTTGTGTTCAAGTCACCCTTATTTTATTTAACAATGGCTCCAAAGCCCAAGAATAGTGATGCTGGAAATTTAGATATGCCAGAGAAGTCTTAAAGCACTTCCTTTAAGTGCAAAGGTGAAAGTTCTCAACTTAATAAAGAAAAAAAATCATATGCTGAGGTTGCTAAGATCTAAAGTAAGAACAAACCTACTATCTATAAAATTGTTAAGAAGGAAAATGAAATTTTGCTGGTTTTACTGTTGCATCTCAAACTGCAAACGTTAAGGCCACAGTGCACAATAAGTGCTTATTTAAGGTGAAAAAGACATTAAATGTGTACAATAAGATATTGAGATAGAGTAAGAGAGAGAGAGACCACATTCATATAACCTTTATTACAGTATATTGCACATTCATATAACCTTTATTACAGTATATTGCTATAATTGTTCTATTTTATTATTATTGTTGTTAATCTCTTACTGTACTTAATTTATAAATTAAATTTTATTATAGGTATGTATATATAGGAAAAACAGAGTATATATAGAGTTCTGTACTAGCCATGGTTTCAGGCATCCACTGAGGGTCTTGAACTGCATCCCCTGTGGATAGGGGAGACTACTATATTTGTTCCCAAGCATATGTCTTCCAGTTGTACACATTAATGTAATTACATAATTTAAATATTGTGTGACACAACAAAACAAAGGAGAGTTTTGTTTCCAAAAATATTTAATTGAATACTTTTTCCAAGCTTTAATGATGAGTTCCTAAAAAAATATGTTGTTGAGTTAGGTATGAGTGAGACAATTGAACTATTCTCCAGAGTGAAAATAAAATAAAATAAATCTAAGAAGCCTGAAGGACTCCATCTATAAATTACTTCATATGTATATTTAATTTTCTTTCTACTTTCAAGAAAGAAAAATTGGAAATTATGGATGAGTTATGGACATGGCTTATTCAAGAAATATTACAAAGATTTTATCAGTATGAGACATACCGAAAGAAAAGATCTTTGTACTTCATCAGAACTTGGTCACTGGAATGCACATTTTTATGTTTAAGCTAAAATAAAATATAAAACTCTCCATTTTAACCGGTGTTTTAAATTGATCAATGCATTGCTCTTTCAACTATGTTGATAAGAGGGTTCCCAATGTGTATACAGAAAAATAATGTCTTAGACACATATATTGTATAATAGAGCATCCAATTTATACTAACAGAGGTTAATGAAATTTATTATTATGAAAAGGAAATCTAACCTGATGAGAGGCTGTATGGAATAATGATTAAAGATAGCAAGACCTGAGCTGAAATCCTGCCCCTACCACTTGCTAGCTACGTATTCTTGGGAAATTACTCAACCCCTCTCAGACCTCAGAGATTGAAAACAACAAACAAACAAATAAACAAAAAAGAGAAAAACACCTATATTATAAAGTGAATATGAAGATGAGTTACTAGATGGAGAGCTCTTAACACAATGTTAAAGAAACAATACTTAATAAACAATAGGGTATTTAGATGTCTGCATTAAGTTGTTTATCAGGGTTTTTTCACATTTCAACATTTTTTCAGAGTATACATTAAATAATAAAAGTTGTACCTTACTACAAGTAGTAGTAATGGCTATTTCTACAGCATGTTTATATGATGACTTCATAGGCTCACTAAATTTTAGGGCTGGAAGGCTTCTTTGAGGTAGGCTAGGCCATCTTCTTGCTGTATGGTTGATGAAACCATGGCACAGAGAGAAGTGCAGTGACTCGCCGAAAGTCACACAGTGGATCAGATTCAAGTACAAGTTTTCTAACCTCTCATCTGTTACTCTTTCCATAGTATCACAGATGCCTCATGTCTATTGTTAGGTATGACAACAGGCAATTTCAGTAAAGACTGGAGATAAGAATGAAAGAAAGTGACCTCACCAACCTCTTATTGATTATATCATCAATATTGTCTATCTTTCCCTCCAGCATTATGTTCAGTTTGGGCTTTTTTATGGCAAATATAATGGCTATAATTTTTTTTAGCATTTTGAACTAAAAAGTAGTGATAAGAATTGAGAATTTGTGATTGTTCCTTTTTTTTCTTCTTTTTTAAAATTTTATTTATAATCTTAACCTTCAGTGTTCAGCTTACTGGATTATTTTTAAGTCAAAGATCAAGCTAGTTTGCAGCCTGTTCAGGAGAGACTTGATTTTTTAGCAATCTGCTTTCTGTATATAAAACATGAATCTAAATAAAGTTGAAAGTCAGGATGAAATCTACTTCTGAGTTGCCAATCAAAGCTTCCTTTAACATCTAAAAGCAATATATACAAACTAGGCTTAAGAGAAAGAACAGAAACTTAAGCTCCCTTAAATAATCTTAACTGAGTTTAAAAAGTAGACAAATCAGTTTTATGATGTAACCAAGGAAAAAAAGTAAATCCTTTCCTGGATTTTAAGCAGCACTTTGGAAGTGAGTTTTGCTTGATTTATCAGTCATTTACGGAATATTTACTGAATATCTAGCCAGGCACTTTAGCTGCTAGAGATGTGCTGGTAAAAGAGACATGATTCTCCACCATGGGAGTTCATATGGTGGGGAGACTCTCAAGGCCAGTAGATTGTAGGCACCAGAGTAACTGCCTTGAGCTAAACAAGCCAAGAGAGCACTGAGGGAGGGACCTCCATCCCAGAACCAGTGTAAGAGTGGTTCCCCAAAACTCTTCCCCAAAATGCTTTACATTGCCTCAAAATGTAAATAATGCCTCCAAGGATAAAAATATATAGGTGAAACCAAATCTTTGAAATCCAATCAGCAGCCAGATTTTGTATTTTCATAGAGGCCAATATCAAATAAGAATTCCACAAAGGACAGGGTTTCTGCTTTATTCTATAAGCATTGACTCAAGATCCCTAATTCACGTTTCCTCTTCTCCAGTGTGTTCAGAAACACATAGGCCTGGCATAGATATTTGTTTTAGTATAAATCTTATTATCTAATTAATGAGTTTCTAAAACAGCCCCAGCAAACAATTCCTGATCTGGAGGTGTTCCTAATACCAAAAGGAGTACAGCTTCCTATCCAAAAAAAAAAAATCACAAATGAAAATATGGTGGACCTTTTAAAATAGCATGTTTAGTAGAGAAAGCAATTAATTTTCTTTACACAATATTAATGATAACAGCACCCTATTCTTGAAATATGCACTAGAAAGAAAATCTCCATAGTGCCCTAAAAATGAGGCCATCATCTTCCAGGGAGCTGTTGGAGCTGTGTGATCTCAAGACCATGTGATCTCAGTGAGACATATCACTGTCTCCCCTGGAGAGTTCCCTGTCATTACAGGAATGATTTCCTAGCCTCACTCAGGATACCCTGACAGCAGGTGGTTCTGAATCCATAATGGAGATGCGGTAGCAAGGCCCACACCTTTGCTCCTTGATGCAACATAATGTTGGCTACTACAGAAGGCATTGGCTGTGTTGAGTGACTTATGGACAGTCTACATTTTCTAGATGATTTTCGAGGAATAACCATCACTTCTTGGAACACTTTCCCTTTCCAGTCACAAAGAAGTTCTTAGGCCTTACATTTTTCTAAAGCATGGTCAGTCACATCTCAGACTCTCACTTAACTACATCAAGAACTTGGAGACTTGGTGATAAGGGAACTCACAGAAGACTTGAAAACTCATTGATTTATTTGACAAATAATTACTGAGCATCTGTTGTTAGTAAGGCACTGTCCTAGGTAGATAAGATGGAGATTTAAACAATCTATTAGATCATCTCTACATTTATATATTATGTATATATTCACACATACACACATATACTCAGATGCATGATAACATTTTACATATATGTATATACACAGGTATACACATACCTGCACACTTATTTATCTGTTCAAATGTATGTTACACATATCATAAATATGTTCATACATGATCTAAATATATGTGCTATCATTAATGTGGCAGTGTTAATTATATATGGTAAGTGTTAAAACATGATGCTGTAACAGTTCTAATTAGGGAGAGTTACTAACCCCAGAGAATCAGGAATCCTTTTATGGAATAGAAAATGGTGTTTGAACCAGACCATAAAAATGGTATATTTTCTAGGGCTGTTGTATCAAATTACTACAGCCTTGGTGACTAAAACAACAGGAATTGATTCTTTCACAGTTCTGGAGGCCAGAAGCCCAACAGCGAGGTGCCAGCAGGGTGGCACAGCCAGCAGAGGTTCTCGGGGAGAATCTGTTCCCGGCCTTCTCTTGGCTGCTGGCTGTCCTGGGCTGTGGACACATCACTCCAGACTCTGCCTCTCTGGTCACACTGCCTTCTCATCTGTGTGTTGACTATCTCTTGGCTCCTTTTATAAGGACAGCTGAGATTGTATGTAGGACTCAGGTGAATAATGCTGTACAGGGTCAACTCCTCAAGGTCTTAAACTTAATCGTATCTTTTGCCATATAAGGTACTAGTCACAAGTTTCTGGTATTAGAGTGTGGACATATCTTTTGGGGGACCACTATTCAACCCCCTACAGATGAGAACCTTTCAAAGGCTGAGTCTGAGGAGAGCATTACAGGCTGAGAAACTAAACTAAGCAGAGATGTAGGGACAGGAAAAAGAAGGCGTATCCAGTAACAAGGAGGAGCATCGGAGAGCAGCAGTGTGCAGAGGAGAGGGGAGAGGGAAACGAACAAGGGTCAGGGGCCAGGCCACGGAGGCCCTGTGCTCCTGGGCATCCAAGTTAAAATGATGGGAGAACCAGTGAGAACCAGATAGGACGCTGTTAACATAGTGAGACCTCACCAAAGCCTACATGGAGCTGTTAGCCATGAGAATAGAAAAGAAGGGAGAGATCTCAGCAGTAATTTAGATTCCACTGAAGAGAATTCCAAATGCATGGATAACTGGGAGAGGGTTAGGGACATTAACATTAACAAACATTAACAACAGTAGGGAAATTAGAAGATTAAAATGATGGTTGGGTCTGGATGTGTTGCTTCAGTTTCCAGCATGACGTCCAGAGGGAGGTGCAGTTAGAAATGTGGAATTGATCTCCAGAGTGTTTGGCATTGGGGTTAACTACACTGAAGGGTGAGGCTCCTGAAGGATGAAAGGGAAGGGGAAGAAGAAAATGTCTCTAAAGTTACCATCTTAGAGAACTCCTTCCTTTAGGGGTTAGGGGAACTAAGCTTCCTTTTTTTGTTATATTTTACAAAGTATACTTTTTGACACAGAGGATTATTTAATGCACAGGATTTTTCACACACTGATTGTAAATGAGCTCAATCTCTTTTTGTCGTGTCTACTGTAATACTGTTATGTGAATGTTGCTATGATTCTTTGCATTTTGTGCTAAAGTAATTTACTCTAATTATGACCTTATTAAAGTAACATGATTATATTTGCTCTTTGTTTTATGGTAATGACTGATAAACAAAATGCTAATTGGCATTACAGTTTTGTGCTATATTTGTTCTGATATTCAAAAGTTTAATTAAGATTTAATTTGCACATCAGCCTGAGTAGTAGTCTATCCCGATATTTCTTTTGCTTTTTTTGTTCAGGGAAAGTTATTTATTAAGACATGGCAAGGGTTCAAAGTTTTGTCACTGTATGTAGTGTTAATACTGGTTTTCAGGGAAGGCAGTTTTCTTTATTAACCAAGGAATTATGCACTTGGTTCCAATTACGTCATTGAATGTGAAGTGTTTGTTGTTTCAAGTGAAAAATCACTGGATTATCCTTTGTCCAGTTGAAAGCAATAGCTTCTACACTAATGTTGGTGTTAGTCTTTAGTTCTTAGTGTTTGTGATTAAATTTTTGTCCCAGGAGCTTATTTCTGGTTCAGTTCAGATCCATATAAACCTTATGGTTTATCAGATATTAATTTCTCCTGGGGCACCTGGTGCTCACCGTTTCCCATGTATCTCCTGTTACTTTTATTCATTTTATTTTTTAACTATTTCCATTAGAAGTTATATCCCTTCTCCCCACCCCTGTTATGCTCTGAGGTCGCAGTACAGTGCATCCAATTTCTGCATTAGGAATTAGCTGCCATAGACTTCACTGCCAACTTTCACGAACTACAGAATCCTGGGTCATCTGTCTATTGGAAATAACACCATTCTGTGGTATCGTTAGAGCAGATAATGAAAGAATCAAAGGAGATCATGTGAATTTAAAAGTACTCTGAAAAAATTCAAAGTACCATACAATGTGTGGTATAATCATACTGTATGTTTAATGCTATAGATATTTAGTTATTTATTTTGAAATGACACATTCAGACCACAGAGAAGGAAAGGTAGATGGATTAAAGTTGTGCATCTCAATATATATTGTGCATATGAACTACCTGGGGATAATGTTGAAATGTTGAGTCTGAAGATTCAGGAGGTCTGTCATGAGCCTGATATGGTGCATCTAACAAGCTACTAGCTGATTTCCATTCTGCTTGTTTGTGGAGCACACTTAGTAGCAAGGAACTAAAGAACTAATGCAGGTTTCTCCCTAGTCAAATATTAGAAGAATTTAAAAGTACATATATATAAGTTTACACCACTTGTGGACCCAGATGGATTCTTGATAATACACATAGGTCTGGGAGGAAGCATAAGAAATTTTTTAATCCCATTGGAGAATCAAAGCATTGTAAAAACTGGAAAACAAAATTAATCTAACCAGGGATTTTGCTGTTTAAAAAAGCTTTGTAGTGATACCTCTTGGAATGCAAATTTCTGTCTAAAATAACTGCTTTGTAAACATGGGTTTCCTCACTGAGTTTTCTTAAGAGTGGATTTTTAATTTAAAGAAAGAGTTAATGTATAAATTACAATCTGTTGTCAATTTTTTCTCTGTTCAATAAATATGATAATTTTGGTAGTTACATCATTTCATTTTTTTCCTTTAACACATAGAATTATTATATCAGATTAGCTATCATGGATTAATATCATTTGTTCTTAATAAGAAAATTTTCAGAAAATATTCATCTCCATAACATAGGCCAGGCTGGGGATGCCTACAGTGTATCAAGAATTGGCTAAATGTGGAGGATACAAGATGAGTGGGCATGGTTTCTGCTTTTAGGAGCTCATTTTCTTCTGGGGAGACCAAGCATTTTTGCATAAGCATTGACAAAACCCTGGCATCTCTCTGCAGAGGGGAAGCTCTGTGCTCTGGATAAGGGTGGGTGTTGGGAGGTAGTGTGGGTTCAGCAAAGGTGGCAGACAGCAGCTTGATCTAGGTGTTAAGTGGGCCTGTTTGGAAGGGCAGGAGTGGCAGACAGAATTCCAGATGGAGAATTCTAGACATTCAGTAAGTAAGAAGACACAGAAAAGTTATGTACATTGCTCGCAGAATAATTTCAGGTACAATGGAAAATCATAATCAATCATCACAGAATTTGTTACGTGGAAGTCAGCCAGTCAATCTGTGACCCAGTCAAGTCAGGATGGTCTATGGCAACAAAGTGAGATTTTACCAATTCAACTGTAACTTTCTGAAGTATGGAGTACTAAAAAGGCTCAGTACTCTGGAGCACTATAGCTTTTCCTTGTGCTAAGGATGAAATTTGCCAAATAAGCTTTACTTTTACTCTAGAAACAATGCTGTAAATTTTGTATCTGTAGGCATGTTTATGATTTCGGGGTTTGGCAGAATATTCCAGTTCCCATGAAGTATTTTCTGTGTTGATCATCACACTTTATTACACTTTATTACATTTTTTTTGTTTTTTTACTCCCCCTTTCTCCTGCTAGAATGTATGTTGACAAGCTATAGGGCAGTGACTGAATCTCTTATTCACAGCTATGTCATGAGGAGAGTGCTGGAGCATTTTATTTATTAAGGATGCAATTCTGTATTGGTCCAATGTTTAAAGGTCCTTTAAACATTCTAAACAACAGATAAATTTTAAAATGCACTTAATATTTACAATAGTGTTAATATTTTATGCAGGCCATTTGGTATAATGGGCCCTAGTGTTCAGTAGACCAGAGATGTAGAAATGCTGGGTTAGTAGAACAAAGAATGGAAGGAAGGAACTTTAAGTGCAGCCCCTGCTGAGCCGTTTGACGACTAGCAAATTCTCTAGGATGGTACTTAGTTTTTCCATATGCAAAATGAGGACCTTGGGCTAGTTATACTCTAAGTCTCTTCTAGTTCTAAAATTTTATGGTGTGTATAAGTAAAATATCACTGTAAAGTCTTTTAGGGAGTTGACCCCAATGTTTGAGTGTTTCTTAAAAGTACTTGATCTGGCAGGCAGGATAATCCTTTACATTTATCTGCAGTAAAGCATAAAAGTGATGACAGATAGCTATTGGTGCAGGCGCACCTGGCAGAGCAAATGTTGACATAGATTTAGTATGACATAATCATGCTTTTCATGTTATTTATTATTGGAGAAGGTGTATTTGTGAAAAGTTACATACAAGCTGAATCTCATTCTCATGTCATTGATGTTGTAATTTATAAAATGTTTATTGTTGTCAGTATATGTATATAGCTAAAAAGTCAAACAGAAGTCTCTCAGCGTTTACAGTAATGAACAGTGGTCCTTCCAATCTCTTTTTATGTGCAAATCCCAATTCCCCGAGTACTCTGGCTTTTTTCTTTAATTGGCAAATGTTTTGTTATTTCTTTGCATATACTTCTGTTTCTAGATTTGTCAATTTTAGGCATCATTTACTGTCTTTTTACACTGAGAGGTCATGATTCGTGGGTTTTGAGAGGAAGGAAAGGTAAACATGCTTGTTCAATCTGTCATGCTTAATGGGAAGACTGCTAATATGATTTTAGAGATGTTTTATTTTCATTTCTATAGAATCATTATGGACAGTAGCTAGATCATTAAGTCATAGATAGCCTTGGCTCTCTTGGAGGTCTAGTCTTCAAAGACTGAATTGTAGAGACAGTTCTAGGTCTTTTCCAGTGTACATGAGAGCTGAGTGGTGCCTGATATCCTCCTTCTTCAGATTCCAAAGATGAGGCTCATGGAGTTGTCTCTGCATTTACACTCCCCTCTTTTGGAAATGCCTCCCTCTCCCTCACCATCCCATTACACCTGTCTGCCTGGACACCCCTTCTTTTCCTTCCAACTCAAATCCAATGTTACCTTATCTTCTCTGTCTAGAGCACTTTCCAGCCTTTCCGGGAGTTGACGTCTCCATCTCTATTCCCACAGCTCTTGGTGCTAGTATTTTATATATTTTCTTATTAGTGCTCAATGCATTTCCTAGACCTCTCCCTTGAGTGCAGACCCTGATCTTTAATTCCCTTATAGACACCTCATAGCTGTCTCTCAGGTACGTTAAATTCACTGAGCACAGAGCTAAACTCATTCTAGCCTTTTCTGAAGTCAGTTTCCCTTCAGTGCTCTGTATCTTGGTGAATGGCACTCCTATTAAGAAGGGTCCCACTCCCTTCCTGCTGTCATCTAATCTGCAGTCCTCCACCACTGCAAGGAGTAGGTAGAAATCAGAGCAGGTCCCTCCCTTCTTAAAATTCTCCAATGCAACAGAATAGCCTTGAGTAAGGCCCATTTGTTGACTTCTTCAAACCCCTCAAGCCTTTGCACAGACATACACCCTGGCTTCTGGCACACTAAACCACTTGGGATTTCTGGAAAATAGCAGTTCTCTCTTTCCTCTGGGATTTCATTTATACTCCACCATTTTGGAAAGCCCCCTTACTTCCACCTCCTACACAAATTCCCATCATCATCTATGTAGTTCCTTCTCTTTCACCAGCTCATCTCGCAACCCTTTCTGAGTTTCCTCAAAACTGAAACAGTGCCCCTGCAGTGGGCTGCCTCAGGTCTCTGGGCTTACTTTCCCCATAACACCTGACACTGTGTGGTGTAATAGACACTGAGAAGTTTAGCCACTGTTTATTAAGAACTTGTTTTGATCCAGGAATTGTACTAATTGTTTTATAGATAGCAGGCCATCTAAATGTGATTGTCTAATCACTAATATAACAGACATAGTTATCAGTTTACCTGCCTTACCTATGACCCTTCTCAGAGACTAACCATAGTCCCTGATGAGAGGGCAGTGGATCCCCTGCCATGCCCCACTGGCCTCAGGACATTGGGCAAGGACAGACACTTGATTCAGTCTGGGTCAACCAGATTCTCTCTCACTGAAAGCTTGAATTTCGGCTCAGAAACTCTAATGATGTAGGAGGTCACTGAAAGTTCAACTGAGAGGAATGGCTGCTTTCCATTTTGTGGGTACAGAAGTAAAGAAGACCAATCAGAAAAGAGAAAGGAGACTGGGGAGGCAAAGAGCAGACCTCTGGTTCTGACTTTGAGCTAGGGGTTTCAGCCCCTCATGAAGCCTGAGTAAACATACTGCCTTGGGTTCCAGGAGATCTCTGTGTGTCTGCCCCTAAATTCTCCTTTTTACCTAAGCTAAATATTCTATTGCTTGAAACCAATGTATCCCTAATTAAGATATTGATCTTAACCACAATACTGATTGTGAGCTTCTTAAGGACATGGAATGTGAGTTCTCAGAGCTTGGCATTTGTCTCGATACATTGGAGGTGTTTAATGAGTGAATGGATGGATGGATGACTCACTCTATCCTATGGACTGGGTACCTTCAGACAGTCAAAGCCATAGTGTGGTGTTACTCGGTTTGCACCACTTGAATTAATTGGGATTTTTATGAATCTTACTATCCCAGTTTAGAATTTCATTTTGTATATGTGATAAATTTTCTAATCTAACACAATCATTTCTTTTTAATAGTATACTTAGGATGTTCTAACTATGATTAATGGGATGTGTGTCCTTAGAGACTCTCAGCATCTGAAAAAAATTAAGGCTAAGTGTTTAATGTGTGTAATCCATTGCTGATTTTTCAGCAGATACCTAGTATGTAGTATTCCAAAGATGGTATTAAATGTGTGTGAGTGTGTGTGTGTGTGTGTGTGTAACATCTAAACACCCATTTGTTTACACACATCTGGATTTATACTTGCAAAGGGTAATAGAAACAGAACTCAAAAAAATTTAATTGCTACTTTCATGCTCCCTATATATTTCATTAGTAGGTGAAAGGAATGATTAATGTTACAGAAATGCATGTGGTTGTCAGAGATTCATTAGGTGAAACAAGAAGTAAGCATAGGCGTGATCCACGCAGCTGTCTCTTCTAACATGGGGCCATATCAGTAGTTAAGAGGTACTCATTTTGGTGGCTACTAGGTCTCTTCAGTTTTACCAGATCATGTCCCTGGTGAATGATATGCACAGATAAACCCTGGTTGCAGGATACACCAGGACTCAGGGCTGTGTCACATAATAGGTTATATAGCCTCTTTGAGCCTCAGTTTTCTTCTTGTTTTGGTTTGTTTTTTAAGAAACTGAATGGAACTCATCACGCTGATCTTGCATTCATGTATTAAATGACTAGTCTATATAGTCTAGTGTATTATAAGATACACAGTAGCATCTCAGTAAATACTAGTGATTATTATTGCTGTTTAACTCTCAAGGAGAGTTAATTAGTTACTGTGAATTAAAAAAAGTGAATCACATAGTGAAACATGCCAGTAAGGATAGCACTTGCAGAGGACTAGAGCACTTGTCACAGATAACACCGCCATACTTGAACATGCAGAGCATACGCATCACATACTAGACAACTCCAACTCCAAATGTGTAAATATGTTTGGACCTCCTTGCTGTATTGTCTTCAGTATAGAAGCTGAAAGTGTGATGAGAACTTCAGAACTTCACTGAAAACTTATTAGAAATAGTTCAAAAGTTCATCTACAGAAGGCTTAGCTTATAAAATCCTACTGAAATCTTGTTGATAAAGTTATTCACAATTCCTATGTCATTATTGACGAGTTATAAAAATTCAAATTAATCAAAATTAGAAAAATGATCTTTGTTGCATGTCATTTACTGGATGCTGGCAACCATTTAATCTTCCATTTATTTAACAAATATTTGAGTGCTTACCACAGTGCTAAGCACTGTTCTAAGTCCTGGATATATAATAATGGCCAGGAAAGGCAAATCCCCTACTCTTATGGAACTAACTTTCTAGTTAGGGAAGAGGCAAAGTAGTAATAAGTAAACAGGATGGTCTCCAAAATTTAGAAGTACCTTGGAAAAAATAAAACAGGGAGTTTTGACAATTAGTGGGGTTGATAGGTGGCAATATTAGGTGGGTTGTAGAAGAATAAACTCTAGGAAGTGACAGTTGAATGATATCAAGGAACAGGCTTTGTGAAAACTGGGAGGAGGAACATTCCAGGCAGTGGGAACAAGTACAAACACCTAAAAGCAGGAGGACAGAAGGAGGTCCAGTGCACTGTGTTCTGGTATAGTGGGCTGAACAGCACCCACCCAAAGATGGCAGGTCCAAATCCCTGGAACCTGCCAGTGTTACCTGATATGGTAAAGGCAGTGCAAATGTGATTAAATTAAGGATTTTGAGATGAGGAGATTATTTTTGATTGCCCAAGTAGGCCCTAACTGCCATCACAAAATGTTCTTATAAGAGAGAGGCAGCAGGGGATTAGACACAGACAAAAGAGAGGATCCACAGAAGAGAAAAAAGCAGGGAGAAGATAGAGGCAGAGGTCAGAGTGATGCAACCACAAGCAAAAGAATGATGGCAGCCACTAGCAGTTGGAACAGGCAAAGAATGAATTTTCCACTAGAGCTCTGGAGAGAGCATGGCCCTGCCATCACCTTGATTTTGGCCTCTGGTCTCCAAATCTATGAGACATAAATTCCTATTGTTTTGAGCCACTAAACTTGAGATTGTGTGTTACAGCAACCTTAGAAAACTAATATACATGATGAGTGAGAACTAGAGTGATAGTAGATAAGCAGATCTTTTTAGGGGCTTGTAGACTGGGTAATATGGATAAAATTTTTCTTGAAATCAATAACACATCCTACTTGGATAATAAACAAAACATGTAGGTTCTTCACTTTTACCCTTTGTTAGTGAACTATAACAGGGAAAAATATAAGTGCTTTTAAATATTAATATTGAATATTAAATATTAATCAACTTTTCTTTATCAGTCACTTTCATCATAATGTTGGGTTGCCATCAAGTAATGGTAAAAGGTGAAATGAAATTTTACTCTGATTGTCCTTGTAATATCTGTACCGCACATACTTGGGGTCATGCAGGGCTATAGAGATTTCTAAATGCAGTGAAAAGGTCCTGCATTGCAGAATTTTAAGCAAATCAGTTTGGCTCCTGGCACTCGGAGTGAAATAGATTATGGTGGGGAAGGGTTAAGGATGGAGTAAGAGTGGAAACACACTATAGTAGTTAAGGTTCGGTTGCAGTAATCTAAGCAGGAAATAATGGTGGCTTGGTTTAGGATGGAAGCAGTAGAAACAGAGAGATTTAGATGAATTCAGATTATATTTTGGAGGTAGAGCCAACAAAACTCACTAATGGATTGATAGTGGAACCTAAAGACAGAGGTACCTTGCTTTGAGTGTAAGTAAAATTATAAAGTTAAGGGAAGAATAACTGTGTTCATCCTGTTGACAGGAAATACAATCTGATAAATTTTTGTGATTCTTTTACTTTTAAACAAACTAAATCATGTATGAAATGGGCTACTACTAAGGAATTTTTCTAAGATATTTTAGGTATCTTCAGCTCACTGTAATTGGAAGGAGATAAGACTGCTTGTGTATAAGAGTGATGGGCAGAGTAAATGCCTCTTCTGGTGGATTTTGAGGAAATGTGTTAGAGAATACTGTGGAATGTACCACTCCATGCACTCCTCCCCTGAACATTTTAGCATGACTCCTTATTTTGGGGTTTTTAGAATCTCTGTAGCCCTGCATGACCCCAAGTATATGTGGTACAGACATTACAAGGACAATCAGAGTAAAATTTCATTTCACATTTTACCATTACTGGATGGTAACCCAGCATTATGATGAAAGTGACTAACTGATAAAGAAAAGTTGATTAATATTTAATATTCAATATTAATATTTAAAAGCACTTATATTTTTCCCTGTTATAGTTCACTAACAAAGGGTAAATGTGAAGAACCTACATGTTTTGTTTATTATCCAAGTAGGATGTGTTATTGATTTCAAGAAAAAATTTATCCATATTACTCAATTTTCATTATTTGGGAAAATAATATTATAAAATGACCAGGATTCAAAATCAATCCATGAAACTGAATTGTTTAATAATAATAGTAATAATGAAATGGTAACACTTAGGTATTATATTAATATAACAATAATGAATTGAATTAGTAATACTTAAATATAATATGAATTTAATAGCTAAATATCAGTGAATGTTACTGTAGGCTAGGCGTTACTTTATGAGTTATTGTTTATTTAATCTTCATAACTAATTCTACCTAATGGACAGTAGTTGAAGTGACATTTGTCAAATCTGGGCTGAGGCAGTTAAAAGTCAGTCTGTCTCTTCCATTAATTTTTTCCCTCTACTTCAGTAACCTGGAGTTCCAAATGAGGGAGCTACAAGAGGGTCACCCAAAATGCTTTGTATGTGAATGAGAAACGAAGTTTGAGTTAAGCTTCTGAGATGTCAAGGTTATTTTGTTATGCAGTAGAATCTTTTCTATCCTAATACAGTCACTGCATAGTACGTTATGCAGTCTCATTGTTCACTTGGTATACTCTTGTAACATAATGGCGAATGGTGGGTTTAGTAGTAAGGAAGTATGTTTTATTTTAACAGATCAGCTAATTGTAATCTTAAAGTCTCCATGTAAGACTAATCATTGGTTACACGAGAAGAAGATAATGGTTTCAACAAGAACATAAATATTAAGCATGAAGAATTCTTTAAAATAATGCTGTATAGAATTATATTATCTGTAGTAACTGGCTCATTAGATAACTTTCCTTATAAAAGGGTTTTATAAGTCTGCTTTACTCATGTTATAAAGAGGAGAATTGAAAAGTAATACAAATAATTGATGCCAGGAAAAAATCAACATGAAAGAGGAACCTCCATATAAAGAGTTTGCAAAAGAGGTTACTGGGAACCCACACTGAGGCCACTGAGTATTTTATGTCTAGCTGTAGGAAAGTAGGTAAGTATATTGTTACATTTCTGTACTAAGAAGGGAAAAAAAACAACAACAAGAAGTTCGTGTAGTAATAAACATCTGAAATTCATCTGGGTATGTTACATGTCAAGATTATGTTACTAGTGCAGAATTTTTTTTAAAAGATGCGTAGTTTTTATTGAATTTTATCAGAACTCTTATCTATTCAGTATGCTATAATGAGGGAACTACAAGAGGAAGCATCAGAGAAAACGATGAGAAGTTGACCTAAGAATAAATAATTTGAATTAAATCATCCAATTGAATAAAAGGATGAGAATTTATCTAATACTACCTGAATTTCTGATAGTTTCTTGTTCTTTGGCATGCTTGCCATGTCAGGGCATATTTAGATCTCTAGATTTCCCGCACCTGAAGGGGATGGTATTTTTTTTTTTTTTTTTTTTAATTGGAAGGGATTATTTGTTGGGGTTAAATTTGGTAATTTAGATTTGCCTTAAATGATACAATTTTTTTTTAAATATTTTTATTTATTTATTTATGTATTTATGGCTGTGTTGGGTCTTCGTTTCTGTGTGAGGGCTCTCTCCAGTTGCGGCAAGTGGGGGCCATTCCTCATCGCAGTGCGCGGGCCTCTCACTATCGCGGCCTCTCTTGTTGCGGAGCACAGGCTCCAGACGCGCAGGCTCAGTAATTGTGGCTCACGGGCCCAGTCGCTCCGTGGCATGTGGGATCCTCCCAGACCAGGGCTCGAACCCGCGTCCCCTGCATTGGCAGGCAGACTCTCAACCACTGCGCCACCAGGGAAGCCCATGGGGATGGTATGTTTTTAATGGAGCTTCTGTGGTATGTACAACCAAAGTTTCATCCTGCGGTCACTTGTCAATTTTATCTGTACTTTACTAGGCTTCTGCAAATGAGAATTTCAGACTGGAGGTTATCTCATCAAAGGGTAGATCACCAAGAAGCCTTTTTTTTTTTTTTTACAGTTCATTGCTGTCTAGTATACTTAAAGGAATACAGTAGGATAGTGTCTCTGTCTATGGAGATTATATGACATTTCTTCTCATTAGCAGCAACAAACCTTTAAGGCATAATTACTAGACCAGAAATGCCAGTTGTTGTTATAAGTTGACAGAGAAATTGCATTTGTAGTGGTTACCTCATCCTACATCATTCTAGATGGTAAAGCAGCAGCTTTAGGAGAGAACACATCTCATTCTTTGAATAAATAATTTTTGAGTACCTACTACTTTCTCGGCTGTAGAGATATATAGGTAAGATTCCTGCTTTCATAGATCTTATATTTTAAAGACAGAGGGGCTATGTGAGAGGTGGTAAATTATCAGTTAGCTTATTTTTCTGAGTCTAAGATACACATTTTGTTTCATGTTTTAGCAATTTTGAAGTCAGATGCAACTCACAATTGAAGGTGTCTTCCCTACCACTGGCCAGACAGCAGTCTGACATACCTGTCATTTCCTGCTTATGCCCAAACTTGTTAAAAGGTGGGCACATTGTTGCCAATTGAATTGGATTATCTGTATTGTTAGTATTACACAGGTTTAGTTTAGTTGCCATTTAAAATGTTTTTATGAAGATTACACTATGATTTGACATTAAAACAGAAAGTTATTGTTGCTGCAGGAAGATTAGAAACAGAGCATTCAATTTGATATTAATGAAGCTAATATTCATTTTTGAAAGAATGACTAAAACTTAATATTTTACTGACAAACAGTAAACACCATATCTCATTTATATGTTCCTATTTATGTATGTAGAAGAGTTATTTATGGTAAAAATCAATGGCTAAATAAGCCTAAAAGAACTTCTTTTAATTAGCTCTACAATCAGAATTCAAAATGGTAAGAAAATGTTGTGTCTTGGCTTAATTGGCAGCATTTTGCTTCATTGGGAATACACATAATACTGGTGCATTTTATAATTGATGGCCTCCTGGATTCAATTAAATACAATTAATAAACCAAAAAATACCAAGTGGTTATAAGGTCTATGAAAATAATAAAACAGGATGAGGTGCTAGAAAATGGCTGGACCCAGGGGAGGTGAGGTAGTTCAGAGAGGTGGTCTGAGAAGGTCTCTCTGAGGATGTCTGAGCCATGACAGAAATGAGCCATGCTCCAAGAAGAGCATTCCAGGGAGAGAGACAGCAAGTTCAAAAGCCCTGAGGATGATCACATGTGGCATATTCAGCCAGCAAAGGCTAGTATACTTGAATGCAGCGAAGGCTGATGTAAGGATATTTTTACCTCCTGTTTGTTTAAGGAGCTGGAGAATTACTTATGTAATTCAGATGTTGCACTTTCCGTAGTAGCTGAGATCACCTCTTGGTGCATTTGGAGAAAAGTGGGCTAATTGCATGCCCACTTCCAGTTAGTCCCACTGTTTCTCTGTGTCACACGCAGCCCTGCCGTGGGTGTTTTTCCACTTTGTGGCAGGTCACCACACAGACACCCACCAACAGCCACAACATTCCTGCTGTTTTCTGGTAATGCCTGTGTCTCCCTCCATAGTCCAGTCTCTGGAGGATGCATGGCTGCATTAGAGTTCACTCGAGGTTTTGGTAGAGAAAAGGGGGATTAAAAAAGACTTTAGAATTTAGAGGGTCTTTCTGTCTCATCTTATACCCTTTGTGAGCCTCCATCCACCTGAATTTCTGCAGACTGCAGCCCCATATTATGCTTTTCAGGCCCTACCTGTCTCTCCTCTCTCATTCTCTGTTGCCCTACCCACAGCCCCCCTCTTTATTTTCCTATGCTGAGTGGTTTAGCTATTTCTTCCTCTTATTATCTCCTTTCAACTCTTGCCTTCATGTCTCACCTTCCACCTCCCAGAAATTGATCAAGGTACTTAATGTGAGGTTTCTTCAAGAGGCACTCTGGTACCAACTTTTAAGATGGTAAATTTCATACCTCGCTTCTCCGAGGTTGCACCCAATGTTGGTGCGTGATGCTCCCTGCCATCGTGATAGCAAGGTTTTATTCGACTCCTTTTCCCTTCTCTCCATCTTATAAGTAAAAAAGGAAAAATAGCATGTTCCTAAGAGGCTTGACTGGAAAGGCAGGTTATTTACTTCCATGTGCCTGCTCATGACTCAAGGTGACCACAGGAGGAAGCGTTGCAGGTTAAGGAGAAAGTTGACAAGAAATGCCGTAAAATTTTCATGAGTATTATTTTCAGGAGGTGGAAGGCAAATGTGTCCGGGCTTCCTCATATTAAACCACTCTCCAGGGTACCTAAATAGCTGCCACACAGTGCTACCTGGAAAGATAAACAAAATTGTTTGAAGTTGCCAAAAGGAGAAAGGAAAAACAAAAACATAGATGACAATGACGGAGTGAGACCTTAGGTGTCGGGAAAATATAGAGGTTGAATTGGAGGCGGCTCTCTGCATGTGCTTTGCCAGGTTCCTTGCAGTTTTTTAAGATTTATGTAGGTTTCCAGTTTAATTAAAAAAATTTCAAGATACACCTGCAGAATATTTCAATATTGACTTATAAAACTGGTGGTCACAGCATTTATTTGGAAACTGCTGAATCACTGGATGTTTGGACTTTGCATTTCTAGGTCACCATGAGGATAATTTAATTTCTGAATGCAGTATTGTCATTAAGAATTATGAGCAACAATATAGCAGCAACACCAAAATAATAATCCTTGCCATTTATTGAGCATTTTTTAATGTGGTAGAACAATGCCAAGAGCCTCATGTGCATTATCTGTGTGCATTATCTCATTAAATCCACACAGTAAATGTTCCAGATACGTGTGATTTTTGCCCTCGTTTTAGAGTTCAATAAATGAAATTTCCCAAAAGAGAAGCCATATTTCCAAAACAGATTTTTCTCATAACAAAACAATACTATACTGCTTCTTCTGAATCAGTATGTTGGGTTTTTTTTAACATCTTAATTGGAGTATAATTGCTTTACAGTGTTGTGTTAATTTCTGCTGTATAACAAAGTGAATCAGCTATACATATACATATATCCCCATATCCCCTCCGTCTTGCATCTCCCTCCCACCCTCCCTGTCCCACCTCTCTAGGTGGTCACAAAGCACCGAGCTGACCTCCCTGTGCTATGTGGCTGCTTCCCACTAGCTATCTATTTTACATTTGGTAGTGTATATACGTCCATGCCAAATCAGTATGTTTTAATAGCAAACATTTCTTATTTATTGTTTATGGCAGGCTTACAAAAAAGAAAGGAGAAATACACTCATAATCATGAGTGGAGTCATCCATTTGTGACGGCCTTTCCATGTACCCAGAGTCTCAACTGGGGGTGATACTACTATGCTAGAGGTGTTTGGAAACACAAGAGGTGTTTTGGTTGCTGTGATGAGCAGAGGTGTTTAAATGGATGTGGACCAAGGAAAAGGGCATCTGCTCTCCAGGTGGAGCTGTGTTTGGGTACAAATTTTAAATGAAACTCTGCAGCACTTTTTGATAGATTAGTCCATTCGCTTGTAGACCAACATTTAATCTCTCTCCTTTTTCTCTTTATTCAGGATGTCAGAGCCTTTACTGAGGTATGATCAACCTATACCATGTTTTATCAGTGAGCACAGGTAGCCTCCCCGTGTCCTTTTTGTACTCTTCTCCTCTTCTCAGGTGTGCCAGGGTAGACTTAACACTAAAGGAGGTGTAATGGACAGAAACTGGGAGTGGGGGTGTTGGGAGGTTGGATGCTGCATAGTTCATGATAGCAGTTCTCTTAAGTATAGTTCCTTGTCATGGCTAATTATCCGTGGTTATTCCCGTGACCTGCGCTGAGCTATCATCTTTCTCCGCAGAATTTGTAACAGAAATGGAGAGAGACACAGAGACTAAATGTATTGGAATACTGTAATGCTAATACGAGTACTAAAACTAAATAACTAATAAATGGCAGTGCTGCCGACTGGGAGAAGGTCCATGAATTTTTGTGCTGAAGTTCTCAGAGCTTCCCTGGATCCTGTTCTTCGCAGTATTGGTTGGTTGTTCATATTCTTCTTTCAGTTTTTGAGCTCTGTGTGTGTGTGTATGTGTGTGTGTGTGTATATAATCTACATATCCGCACACATATATTCTTTAATTGAGCCATAATCATTGTTCGCAAAACCAGCAAGCAAAACCTTGGCTGGTATACAAGTGTCCCAGGACTAGAATATGGTGTTGAAGTCTATTCTTTATAGTTACCTTTGCACAGATAGTTTAAAATTTAATAAATATTTAATGTTAAGTGCTTGTTAGAACCAAACTAGAATCTAGGCTTCCACACAGCACGAATTTGACCTCTTTGAAATGAATCTGGTTTTGTCACTTCATTCCCCTCGACTTGCTGCACATTAGAAACTTTCTAATATCTCAAAGTCCAGATCATACCCATACTAATTAAATCAGAAAGTCCGAAGGTGCCATGTAGACATCAGTACTTTTCAAAGATGCCCAGGCAATTCCAAATTGCAGCAAAATTGTAGCAGAATTTGGGAATTACTCGCCTAAAAGACACTAGGTTTCCTTCTCTGGCTTCCAGCTCCCACGCCAGCCTCAGCTCTGGCCACTTCCTACCTCATACTTAAGTTCTTATATAATGCTTTCCTATCGTTCTTCAGCTTTTTTTTTTTTGTCAGGATAACTCCTTTGTGGAATCACAGTATATAAAACAGGAAAAAACAGAGCTAAGGAGGTGATGGCATTGGTGCTGGCAGAGGGCCTTGAGCCCCTGAAGGTCTGTAAGAGCTCCCCCTCCTCCACCAAAAAAAGAAAAAAACCTCTAAAGAGCAGAGTTTAAACATCACTGCTGTAGCACTTTCACTTTCAAATAAAGCTTCCTGTGCAGTTGGGAGAGCTCATGTAATTTGTTACTCCAAGGGTACTATAGTTTGCAAATGTGTTTTTCCAAATCAGAGTTCTTTCACAGTTCAGTAACTCCTGCTGTTTGCTTTGCAGTGTGTGTTGCTGTATGGGAGGGAGAGGGGTGGCGTCGTAGTGGCGCCTGTAACTGGGCAGAGCTCGCAGCCTCTGTTAGCAGATTGTGCTAAGGGTTGGCATGAGGCGTCAGGTGTATAGCACTTGCCACATTATATCGATATGCTCTATATATGTGTCCCTCTTTTACTAGACCTTAATCTCCTTAAGAACACGAACTGCATTTAGTTATTTCTTTCACGTCTCGCATAATGCCTAGCACATAGTATGTGCTCAACAAAGGTTGTTTTTCTTCTTAAAAATCAGCTGAATGATAATTTAATTTATTTGCGTTTAAAGAGACCCAGTGAGAATACTTGCCTTTTCCACCTGATTTTTGATAAAACTGGTATTGGAGTATGTCTTCTAAGTGTGGGTTTCTTACTGCATATGGAATCCCAGTCTCGGATCCCCGCTTTGTTGGCCTGATGGAGGGGAGGCCTTCCCAGTGTCCTGCTCCAGTGAACTGCAGGCAGTGAGGATACTCAGGCCCAGATTTTCATTCCCAACTTACTAAGTGTAGACCAAGTTACTCTTCTTTGAGAACGAGTAAGGGAGATGTGAGAGGCTAGGGATATCCTCATGGAGCTCTCTCCACTTGGAAGGAAACCTCAGGAGTCAGGAGGAAAAGGATTCCTCCCTCGAACCCTCACCACCACTGTGACTGCACTTGGTCACTCTGCAGTGCTGTACCCTCAGCCACTGAGCTTTAGTCTTCATTATACGATATGTGTGAGACCATGAATGCTGTTTTCTGTTATTCTGGGTCCTGAAATGAACATCTTGCACCTTCATTGTGCAGTGACAATGTCACCCGTGGTCATAGTATGAATAACTTTACCACTGCCTATCTTCAGCATCAGGAGTACTCATGCCATATGTTTATTTGCTAGGAAAATTATAGGGAGTTTGATATTTTTGCAAATAAAATTATGAGGATTTTCTGTGCTGTTATGCAGAGTCATTTGGTAAATACACAGTAGTATAATAACATGTAATTTGATTCTTAAAATGTTCCTAATAGTGGTATATTCTCGAGAGTCTATAAACAAGAGACATTTTGGGATAAAGTCGTGTGGTTTTTTTTGAACCTAGGTCTGAATACATATAATCTATAATTACTATTTTAAAGTAACTGCGTCCCTGATAATTTTCATGTGAACAGCTTAAAAAATCTGAAATTGAGAACTCTCACAAACACTCTAGTTAAGGTAGAGATTCTCTCAGTATAATGTAGTAGTAATAAAAAGAAAGTGCATGAGTGTTTTCTTGCTATGTGCAGCCCTTTATATGCATTATTTTATTTGATCCAGAAAACAACCCTATGAGGTATATATTTAGCCCTATTATCAGTGAAATAAATTTAGAGAAGTTGTTCAAGGTCAACTAGCTGGTAAGCAGGAAATTCAGACACCAAAGCATGTGCTTCTTGATGTCTAAGCCAGGCTGTGAAGGAGGCACGTTTCTAACCCTCCCTGAGGCTTGTAACCAATGAATAGGTTGGTACATATCTATCGTTCTCCTCCATTACTACTTTAAAAGTCCTGGCTAGGGACTTCCCTGGTGGCGCAGTGTTTAAGAATTCACCTGCCAATGCAGGGGACAGGGGTTTGAGCCCTGGTCCAGGAAGATCCCACATGCCGCAGAGCAAGTAAGCCCGTGCGCCACAACTACTGAAACCTGCGCACTTAGAGCCTGTGCTCCGCAACAAGAGAAGCCACCCGCCCACCGCAACGAAGAGTAGCCCCCATTTGCCGCAACTAGAGAAAGACCACGTGCAGCAATGAAAACCCAACGCAGCCAAAAATCAACCAATCAATCAATAAAAATATTAAACAAAAAAAAAGTCCTGGCTATTCCTGAAGCTTATGACTGCCCACAGAAGAAGCTGGAATTTATTTAGTAATAAAGATCTTGGTAATAAAGATCAGAGTACTTCTTTGTTGTAGCAATTTTAATAGTAAAAGGCGATTATAAGTCTAAAAATTAGTGTTTCTGTCTCATCTGCTTTAAAAGAAATGCTAGCTAAATGATTGTTTTTACTGTTTTCTGCTTGACAATGTATAAAAAGTTATTTTACTGACTTGTCTGGTCTCTTTAAGATCCTTTATTTTAAATTCGTAAGCAGTTTATATGAAGAGGAAAGCCTGCATGTAGTGCATCTTTTCTGGAGGAGAGGAAACCCTCATTTTTTGTAGAAGCTTTAGGAAAGGGTATGGTTTGGGCTGGAGACAATACAGAAAAGGATTCATTATATCATTAATATAGTTACATTTGCCTATCAAAACTTTGTTTCATTATAAACTAGTACAAAGTTCTGAACTTTTTCTAGCCACTTTGATCAATGAATTTTATGAATCTATTCTGAATAAATGAGAAATAAGTGAACATACCTGGTTTAATGAATATAAACATTTATAATAATAATACGTGACGCTGAGGGCCTTAAAGATTATCTGCTGGTCTTCTACTCATGAAGGTGTCCTCTGTGACAGGACTTCATACAGCACATTCACAGCTATTGACTCCAGAGGAAGAAAGTCCTTTCATTTCTTAAAGTGGAATCTACTTCCTAGAAATGCCCACAAATTGTTCTGACTTAGCAGATGAATATGCAAGATAACCCTTTCCTCCATCCTGACAACTCCTAAAATATGCTGGTGTTTATTTTGTTCTGTGCCTTTTATATTTGTTATATTTGTGCTGGAGGAGACAAGCACAGAGGTTCTCTGTCGCTGAGGTAGGAGGAGAGGAGAAAGGTAAGGACTTTTATTAGCTTGAGCCTGCAAACGAAATACCTGGGAAAACACAGTATTTGGAGCTTGGTATAGTCCACCTGACATCATATAGAAAAAGGTTAGATAAATTCAAGGTCACTCCTCTCCAGGAGTCTAAGCCCCCTTCTCTTTGCATTCTGCATACTTTCTTTAGGAGTAATCTTATTAATGCTCATCCCTGCAATTACCATCTGTTCATTATTGATCCCTAGGTGTTTCTCCTCAGCTGCACTTCTGTATGTGCTGCATACACACATCCCTATTTACATATTTCACCAATATCATGTAAATGTCACCATATCATATAAATTGATCATGACAAAAAGCAGTCATCTTTTCCTGCCAGATATGCTTCTCCCCCTGTGTTTCGTATCTTATTGAGCAGCTCTACTATTCAGCCAATCGCTTGAGCTGGCCGTTTGAGAGGACTGCTTGATTCTTCCCTCTCCTTCACTTTCCATATCTTATCTATCAACAAACTCTTTTTCACCTCCTAAATAGCTCTTAAAGCTTTCTCTCTCCATCCGCACTGCAGCCATCCTAGTCTAAGCCCCTATTACCTCTAGCCTACATCCCTGTGGATCCTGCATGATCCAGCTCCATGCTCTGTGCTCTACCTCCGTGCAGGCCTCAGAAGAGCCTTTTAGTTCCTTGAATATTCCCTGGTTATTTCTAACTTAGGTCTTTCATGCACACCTCCTTCTGCAGAAACCCTCTGTCTTGCCTTGACTGCCCCTAGGGGCCTTTAACCCCCCCACACAGTTGGAGTTGCAGTACAGGGGCTGCTTTCTTAGATTTAAACTGTCAACTCCATGAGTAAAGGACAACCTTTTCACCATTGTTTCCCGCCAGGGAGTCTGAGATAGACTAGGCAGTCAGTGACTCTTTGTGAGCAAATAAATGATCAACCTTTGAACTGAGCCTTAATGGATTGATTGGTTTGGCCTTACCAAGCAAAGAGGAGAGAAGACCACAAAGTCTGATGCAGAGAATAACTACAGAAGAATGGTGCCAGTTGGGTCTTTGCCGAATAGAAGCAAATTTTTAATTATTTTTCTTGATTATCTGGAGTAAGCATCCAGTGACTTTATAGATACTAAGATAGATAAAAGGAAAAAGTGTTTTAGAGAAATATCAAATCCCAGGAGGAATATAACACAAAGGAATACAGGTGTGTACAAAACAAAGGCCATTTGAAAAATCAAAGTCTACATTAAAATTGCAAGCTTTGTTAACAAGTTATTTTTCCTTTGAATTTATGAATTCAGAATAAAGACAAATGAATGCCACTTTAAACATATTTAATTAGTTGAATTCATAACTTCAGGATATTATTGACTCATAGTTTACTAGGTTTAAGAATTGATAGAAGACTTATTAATAATAGATGCTTGTACTCATTATTTAACATTCGCTAAGCAACCATAGTTTTGTCTCCATAGACAAAGCAGTGGTTTGAGGCAATTAACTAGACATTTCAAGAACTTTTTTAGTTGAATTGTCTAGATAATTGCCCTCCTGCCCTGTTTGCTTTTCATGTGCTAAGAGATAGAATGTAAAGTTTTCTTTCTTTTTTTTAAAGGCCATTTTATAGGGAAAAAACTTAATTTGCTAGAGTAATTTTATGTCTATTAGGACCTGAGCATTATTTCCCAGGTATCTTCTAATCGCTGGTATGGTCAGAAGTTTTAAAAGTGCTATGCTGCTAGTCTTTTACTTATTTTATGTTAGTATTTTTTTTTTAAGTGAATTATTTCCCAAGTATGATACCATATTTAATAAATATTTACTACTATGGAAGTTCCCAGGAAAACATTCTTTTAAAAAAGGAGAGAAATAAAATTTACCAAACTTTCCAGTGGTTTACATTGTCGAGATTAAATGTTAGTAGAAAAAAATGTAAACACAGCTGCGTGGAGTTTGTAGGAGATCTAGGGTCCCCAGCTAGCACTAAGAGTAATTTTTCCTTTTGTATCCATTTTTTCTCCATCTAATCTTTTGTTCCATGTTCCTCTTATATAGATGAAATCATCAAGACCAGGTACAGTTCCAAGCTGTATAAATTCTTAAGACTGAAAAATCTGAAAACTGAAATTAAGGGCAAGTTTATTTCTTCTTTCACAGCCTTTTTGATTAGCTGAAGAAGAGAACAAATTTTTATTTATTGAAGGTTGTGTTTTAAGTATCACCTAGGACCAGAATAAGATACTTGGATATCCCTGGGTTTGCTGCTAGCTATGTTATTAGATATGTCTTTTTTATGGACATTAGTTTCTTTAGCTGTAAAATGAGGATACCTAAAATCCTTACCTAAAAAGGACTTTTTGAGGACTAAATAAAATAAGTTATGTGAAGAATCTAGATCACTGCTTGTTACGTAATCAGTGCTGAAAAAAAGAAAGTATTATGGTTCTCACTTTGCTCTTCTATAAAATACGGGGACTTTACCAGTGCCATTCCAAGTATGGATTGGGAACCAGTAATGACCAATGAACTAACTCATCTATAATGATATAAGTACAGAAATTGAGAGTGTACGTTATAAATTTTACATAATTTGCTAGAGTAATTTTATGTCTATTGAACCTAATAATTAAAAATGGAAACATGTATTCTTATAGATTTTGCTTTTTTATTATTTTATTTTTTAGTGATTCATTTTTATTATGTTTTAAAAAATTAGTGGCACATTGAAAAGAAAAGCCAGGCACAGAGGTAGTTTGAGTACCACTGGACTAGATAACCTCTGAGATAATCTTTCTAGCTCTAAATTTCTATAATTCTGGATAAACTATACAATTTTTCTCAGAGCACTGTGATGTACTCACAATAGATACAGATGTTTTTAGAACATTGCATTTAGTGAAAATAGTTCCACTAAATTAAAATTTCAAACACGTACGCCTTAATATTTGTTCACATTGTCACCTGGATTAAAAAAGATGTTACAGGTGCCTGAGGAAAGAGAAATGTGTCTGGATTGTTCACAAATTAAACTTGCAATTTGTTCTTTAAAATCTAATCTATTTGGATTCAAAGATCTGTTTTTAATGAAAAGCAGTGGGAGATTACAAAGTGAATGGTGACATGTGCTGTCACTTTGTGTCACCCATTGCTTTTGTTAGATTGGAAAGGAAACAGTTTCATTCACTTCTCAAAAACACCACTTATAATTTAAATATCCTGCTCTGGGTGGTTAAGTTAATTTGGAAATTAGATTGCAGATGGAATTAAGGTTGCTAATCAGCTGCCTTTGAGACAGGGAGATTTTTCATAGGGCATCTGATGGGCCCAGTGTATCAATAACAACAGGGGTCCTTATAAGTAGAAGGAGAAGTTAGAAGAGTGAGAACCAGAGAGATGTCAGCATAACCATTTTGCCCTGACATTGCTGGCTTTGAAAAAGGAAGAGAGCCAGGGGCCAGGGAATGAGGAGCCTCTAGACGCTGGAAAAAGTTCCCCCAGAATCTCCAGAAGAATGCAGCTCTGTTGACACCTTGGTTTTAGCCCAGTGAGGCCCATTTTGGACTTCTGACCTCTAGAACTGTAAGATAATAAATTTGTGTTGTTTTAAGCCACAAAGTTCATGGTAATATGTTGTAGTAGCCATGGAAAACTAATGCAGCCAGGCATTTGCCAGAGACATTGCTGTTGTTTCCTCTTTTCTGGCTTCATGTGGGGCCACCAGCCCAGCCAGGAGGAGATATACCTCTCTGGGCTCAGTGATAATGCTCTCTTTCCAAAGTATTTGTTAATTGATATGTCACAGAACAGAGAGCTGCAAAAATGTACTAATCTCGGGCTTCCCCGGTGGCGCAGTGGTTGAGAGTCTGCCTGCCGGTGCGGAGGACACGGGTTCGAGCCCTGGTCTGGGAGGATCCCACGTGCCGCGGAGCAACTGGGCCCGTGAGCCATAATTGCTGGGCCTGCGCGTCTGGAGCCTGTGCTCCGCAGCCAGAGAGGCCGCGATAGTGAGAGGCCCGCGCACTGCGATGGGGAGTGGCCCCCACTTGCCGCAACTAGGGAGGGCCCTCGCACAGAGGCGAAGACCCAATACAGCCAAAAATAAATAAATAAATAAATTAATTAATTAATTAATTAAAAAAAATGTACTAATCTCTCTCTTTCTCCCACCTCTCTACAGTCTACATATGAATTAAAAATTATGTTAAAAATTACCCATCAGATTTTCTTTTATGAAGTCATCAAGAGCGATATGAACAGTAAACTGACCTGAGGGCACGGCATCATCCAGGTTTTGTGTGGTTGTAAGCTTATACAATTGGGGGGGGGGTGTTATTTAAAAGAAAAAATAGAAATTTAAGATGAAACTGAATATGTATTTAGAACAAGAATTAAGAGATTACAAACAGAAATGCTAATAAGTACCACTGATACTAAAAAAAACTAGAAAAATAGTATGTAACTTTTAAATTAATGAAATGGCTGACACATCTTTATAATGCTTTAATCTATATTTTGACTATGTGCTCTGGATTATTTCTTCATATGACTATGATTTTTGTCATTTCCTTTCTGTAAAGAGAATTGAAAGATCAAGCAGTCTGTCTTCTAGCATGGCTAATTAAAATTTGGTTGTTTTTTAATTTATTGATAGTTTAGAAAAATTTCTTTTCAACTTGTAATTAGCAATGCTATGCAAATTTTTAAGGTTGTTTCAAACCTCCATCAAGTGTCTTTCATATATGAGCTTAAAGATTTAGAAGATTTTTCCGTAGTCCAGTTGCTGGCTCCACGCATTTCAAACTTTGCTTCTTCTCTACTACTTCTGTTCTTCCAGTAACAGGCAAGAGAAGACCTTTTCATATCTCTTCAGAACCTCTGGCTTTGCAACTCTGTGTCCTGACAGCATGTGTGTAGGGAGTCAGCACAGCAGGCGGTAGCATATTTCTGGAAGCCATTCCTACTCTAGGACAGCAGGACAGTTATCAATGACTTGACTATACAAGGACATGGCTGTGGACCACATAAGTATAGCCATTAAACACAAACTAAATGTATTCCCAACTCAACTTTCCTTAGCAGGACTTTCAATGCCTCCTCACACTTCATCACCACCCAACATGAGAGGGAGCCTAATGGAGCTTAAGTAAGAATGGAAAGAGACAGTGGTCTTAAGTGATTGCATTAAAAATATCTTACTTTAGCAAATTTTACTAGAACATATGATTTGTAAACACACTGCTAGTGCTCTCCTGGGGCCTTGGTAGGAGCCCTTGCAAGGGAGGGATCCTGAAGCTTTATTGGCTTCTCAGTAAAAACATCTCTGATAAGACATAGTTCCATACACTGGCTGGATTCTGTAATTCTTTTGTTTTTGACGTTTTCCAACCCATGATTCTGAAATTCCAAATGCAGAAGTAACTGAGTAACACGGTCCATATCCCATGGTTAAAGTATTTACTCCCATAGGCTACTTCGTTGACCTTGAAAGACCCAGCTTTACACTAGCATAAAGTTTTTAGACCTGTTTCTATTTGAAGAAGCTTTCTTATGTGCTTTCTGTGGATTCAACTAAGGTATCCTTAAAGCATGTGTCTCCCTTTGCTTTTTGGGTTTTGTTTTTCATTCATTTTTATTGTAGCTATGGTTTGATTTAAAATTGGCCATTTTGCAAATTCCTACTCATTTGTCATTTGACAAAAATTAATAAGCATTAGAACTTATTAAAATATGAAGGAAAAGTAGGGAATAATGTTACCTGGAATGGAAAAAAAATGATGTACCAAGATTTCTAATGAAAGCAGAAGGAATAGATCAGAACCTTCATTTAGCCATAGGTAGGAAGTTTCACAGAACTAGTGACTTACTTAGCTGGGTGAATGTCAGAAGTAGCTCTTGCTTTTCACTGCTAAGGAAGATGAGGCCCAGAAAGAGAAACTTTCCATCATTTCTGAATAGAAAATTCCCCTCTGGATTGATAGAGCTTTCTTCATTATTTTTAAATGTTTCTATATTTATCTGTTGATAGTATGTGTAAGCAAATAACTAATTTACTGGGATTTTTAATCCTAGGTGATAGAATTTCCCAAGTTTGATGGTGTCACTTAGAGTAAGTATTTGATGTTTTTTTGTTTTCATTGGTGGAAGGGTGATGTGGGGCATGGAACATTTGTCAGTCTCAGGGTATGATGTTTTGGAAACCTGTAGATGAGAGCAAGATGTGGCATTAATCACTTAGAAATACCTTCTCCAGACTGTGGTGTACCTTCAATACAAAACAGATTGGATCTTTTCATGTCAAGTATGCACCTGTCCTCCCCTAGTTTGCTTAGGTTAAAGTGGTGTGTTCTGAAATACACTCTGTGAGATGCCTGTTTTAAATATGTATTTGATGCCACTTTGAGTTGAGAACTTGCCCTTGGCAAACTTCTGACGGAACAGTTCCAGTTTAGAATTCTCTCCATCTCAATCTCAGATTACACAGGGTGGTGCTGAGGACCTCCATAGCACACTCCCCTCCTCCTCACATTTAATATTCACTTAGTTATGGCTGACTACTTGCTCCTTCCTGAGTAGGCCTCACTAATTATTTTCTCTGTGCTTTTACACAACTATTCTATTTGGTATATAATACTTGTTAAAGAAAAAATTGTTTGGTCAAGGAGAGAGTCTTTATCATACCCTTTGTCCTTCCCACAACCCTTTCCAAAATCCTTCCTTTTCCACAGTTTACTTAAGTGCTATCTCCTTCTTGCAGTCATTCTTAGTTTTCCCTGTTGGAATCAATCAGTAAATACATCTCTCTTCCTCCCTCCCTCTTCTTCTCTTCCCTATGCTTGCAGAACCATTCTTATTTCATTCTGCCATGTTTTATTCTGCTTCTCTTGACTAGCCTATAAGTTACATGACGGAAGGAATGGTTTCTTGTATTTTTTTTTTGGCCTTATCCTTAGTGCTTTGTATAAATAAAAGATGTTCAAATGTTTTGTTTGTTGTTATTCAACAAATATTTATCAAGGACCTACTATTTGGCAGGTACTACTCTAAGCATTTGAGACTTAGCAATGAAGCAAACAGACAAAAATTTCTGCCCTAATGAAACATATTAATTGAATTGGATTATACATTAATTGTATTATACTCATATTTTTTCTTTTTTTTTTCTTATTTTCACACACACACACACTGTATTTTATTTTTACAAGAGATAAACTGACACCAAGCATTGTAAATGGATGACCACAACAAAAGCAACAATGATTGTGATTACCAAACATGAAACACACTCATACTATGTCATAATATTGACATTCAGTCCAGTAATCCTCCACTGTAACAGGTCCTTTACTTTGCAGTGAAAATTGATTTGTATCATATTTTATTCTTAAATCTATGGTTTTCTCCTTGATTTGTAAAAAGTTAGTCTTGTTCTGTAGTCTTTGATACCTCCTCACATTAATGTTGATCCTTGGCAAATAGCATTAGTAGGTATAATCCTGTAAGGTTCATTTTTACTCTTTTGGCAAAAAAATTTTATAGAGTCCTTTAAAATTATTCCCAAAATTAAGTCAGACAGTGGTTTAGGTGACAGATCTGTAGGATTGCATACCAGTTATTTACTTATGGATTTTTAGTTCTTTCTTGGACAGGTCTTGCTTAACCACCATTTTCCTACCCAATTTTTGTCCAGCAACTCTGCCCTCTCCAACCTCTTATTCTGTGTTATTTTTCCAAATGACACATATCCTTCTCTGTATTCTGTCATTGGGCTACATGTTTGTTGTCTGTCTCCCTCAGTAGAGTGTAAGCTTTATGTGGGCAGGAGCTTTGGCTTGGGCATGGCTGCATCCCCAGTGCCCATTATAATGTCAAGCAAAAAAAGATGTGCTCAATCAATTTTCTTTTAATGATTGAAACATGCGTGAATAAACCTTCTTGATTTCTGGGGAAGTTATATAACCTTTGGTATAGACAATCTCCCTTGTGAAACTAATTTTGGAAACTTGCCCCTTATGAAAAACTATGTCAATGCTAGCCAAACATTTCAACCGACTAGGGCCCTCTTTCAGGTATAGGTCCTATTCTTAATTTATTAAGTCACGTGATTGGTTCCTATCTTTCTAATTCTGCTTTACATTTTTTCATTAATTGAATTAATTAGGAAATATAATAAATACCTTTACATTTATAATTTTATGAAATGACAGTCATCATACCAATGATGAAAATTGTTTGACTTACATTCTTATTTGAGATTCCAGTGTAATTAGGATTTGACCAATAAAATCATTAGTCTGAAGACTTGAAATTTATGGAAGTGTTTTTTCTGTGGCAAGTTATACAGGTTACAAGCTATTGATACTTTTTGAAGACGGTTTAGGTGTGGTAATAACAGATGTGTAAATGTCTGACCTGTTTTACCCTGACTTATAACCATACTTAATTTTATGATTCCTACTTAATTATGGATTCTATATTTTAAGAAGTCACTTATTATTTACCCTGCTTCCTATACATCCTAAACTGGATAATTTATCTAAACTGTAGAATGAGCATTATGTCTAAAATTTGCCTTTTTCTTACCATCAGCATTTCTTCATTTTTTCACCAACTTAGTTTCTTTCAGTAGATTATTGCCAGAGTTATCCGGAACCTAGAATGGTAGAGAATGGGATTTAATTGTTCATGAGAAAATAATTAATACACAGATCTTATAGGATGGATTTGTTACTAATGCTGTCTATGCATAAATGTTAGTTTCTCCTGAATTGAAAATTTAAGGAGAAAGGTAGGAAATAAACATTGAGTCTATTAGGAATCATGCTGTCTGTGTGGTTATAGTCATTGTTATTGTTGTATGAATAGGTACCTAGAATTCTTCTACTTTTAAATAATAACCACCATAAGAATATTTTCCTACCATAGAGTTTCACTCAATAAACAGAAAAAATGTATTTCTTAAGTTAAAACTATTTACACTGGGATAAAAGAAGCATTTTTGGTGATATATGTAATGGTTAAAAAGAATTTCTTTTGCCTTTATACCTTCCTGCATTCCAGTTGTTTTCAAAATATCTTATCCTGAGATTCTAGTTATTCTTGGAATCTTTCCTAAAACTTTCATAACCTTCTTACCATTGAGAAGGGGGACAAAAATGCAAATAGACCAAACAGTTAACCTCATAGATGCTGCCATCACTAAGCCATGATTAGGGTTCTGTAGCACCACTTATGTGAATTTTATTTTATTTTATTTTTCTTTCCCGCTTTTTTGAGAGATAATTGAAAATAACATTGAGTAAATTTAAGGTATACAAAATGTTGATTTATATGCTTACATGTTGCAAAATGATTAGCACCATGGTGTTAGCTAACATCTCCATTATGTCACATAATTACCATTTCTTTTTTTGTGGTGAGAACATTTAAGATTTACTCTGTTAGAAACTTTCAATTATATAATACAGTGTTATTAGCTATAATCACCATCCTATACATTTGATCCCCAGAATTTATTCATCTTAGAGCTGGAAGTTTTTATACTCTTTGACCAACATCTCCCCATATCCTCTACCCCACTCCCAGCCCCTGGTAACCGCATTTTAGACTCTTTTTCTATGAGTTTGGCTTCTTTAGATTTCACATATAAGTGATTTCATACAGCATTTGTCTTTCTCTGTCTGACTTATTTAGCATAATGCCCTCAAGATCCATATATGTTGTCACAAATGGCAGAATTTCCCTCTTTCTCATGGTTGTTTCATATATATCCTATGTGTATATATATATATACACACACATATATGCATGTATGTGTGTATTTATGTATCTTTATATGTATTTTTATATATATATATATATATTTTTCCTTTATCCATGAAACATTTAGGTTGTTTCCATATCTCGGCTATTGTGATTAATGCTTCATTGAACATGGGAGGGCAGATATCTCGTCAAATTTCTGTTTTCATTTTCTTTGGCTATATAGCCATAAGTGAGATTGCTAGATCATATGGTAATTCTAGTTTTTAATATTTTGCAGAGACTCCATGCTGTTCTCCACAGTGGCTGCACTAATTTATATTCCTACCAACAGTGCACAAGGTCTACCTTGCTGATAACCTTATGAGGGTTCTCTTGTACATAACAAGTTGTTTTTCTTTTTCTGCTTTTAAGGTTCTCTCCTTGTCTTTAACTTTTGACATTTTAATTATACTGTGTCTTGGTATGGTTTCTTTGGATTCTTCTTTTTGGAACTCTCTGGGCTTCTTGGTTCTGGATGTGTTTCTTCCCCGGTTAGTTTTCAGCCATTATTTTTAAAATAAGCTTTCTGTCCCTTTTTCTCTCTCATCTCCTTCTGGGATCTCTGTAATGCATATATTGATCCACTTTATGATGTACTCTTAAGTCCCTTAGCTATCCTTTACTCTTTTTCATTCTTTTTTCCTTTTGCACCTGTGATTGGATGAATTCCACTGTCTTGTCTTCAAATTTGCTGATCCTTTCTTCCACTTGATCTAATCTGCTGTTGAATGCCTGATTGAATTTTTCAATTCATTTATTGTATTCTTGAGCTCTGTGACTTCTGTTTGGAACTGTCTTATCTTTTCTGTCTTTCTGTTGATATTCTCAGTTTGTTCATGCATTGTTATCCTGACCTCTGTAAGCATCTTTATGACTTATTCTTGAACTCTTTATCAGGTAAATCACTTATCTCTGTTTCATTAAGATCTGTGTTTGGAGTTTTGTCTTGTTCTTTTGCTTGTAACATATGCCTCTGTTTCTTCATTTTCTTTGACTCTCTGTGTTTATTTCTGCATGCTAGATAAAACAGGTACTTCTCTCTGTCTTGACCTAGTGGTTTTGTATAGGTGATGGACCTTGTCAATCAGCCTAGCCTGTGCTCCTGGTTGTTTCTCAAACCTTTTGGATCATCTAAGCTGATATTTTGTTCTTAGTGGATCTCAGTATTTGAGAGTGTGCCAAGACCCACTGGTTTCTCAAAGGGGAGGATTACACTCAGCACCAAGATGCAGGCTGGTTGGAAGCTGGACTTTCAGGTAGCACCTGGGAAAGTATGTAGTTAGGCCACTTCTAAGGAGAAAATGGGAGATGGGCATTTTTGTCTGTTCCCTCTGAGTGGGGCCTGGGTGTATATATATGGGGAGGAGGGTGCTCCTGAGCCCATTAAGAATTTCTTTATTTGCTACAGTCCTGTGGAACTCCTGAATGCAAGCCCTGTTGGCAGACCCAGGTGACCCAGTGGCCTGTTTCTCAGGTGGCAGCCACAGTAGCTGGGGTGCCAGATGTGTGTACAAGCTTTTCCCAGGGAGATACTGGTGACTTGGAGTGGGCTAGTGGGTGCCTTCCAGCTTCCCTGGTTTCTAGTCACTCCTAGATGCATGCTAAATTAGAAACCTGATCCTCAGGCAGCAGCTTTTAAAGTAACTGCAATGAATTTTTGGAAGCAGCAGGTAACAGCTTGGGAAATAGACATAGTATGGATGGCCTGGTTCACAGTTTCCTTTGCCCATAAAAAACATGCCAAGCTATTGTTGGGTCCTTCAAATCTTTTGAGGCTTTCCTAGGCTTCCTGTCTCAGTCATCTCTAGTTCCAGCATGACATCTCAGTTTTATCTCAATTGCCAAGAGTTCTCAGTAATACCTGCCCTGGGCATTGTGATGAAAAGGATTGTGAAGGGCTCAAAAATTTTGTTTTAATGAATAAATGGTTTAAAAGCAT